>NW_018130472.1:0-1636 GCF_001952655.1 Monopterus albus
TCTCAACAGGACAGCAGCCACCATAAGTTAATATGGAATTTCCCCTCTGAACCTCGTCAGCGTTTTAATCAGCCTGTCGTACAGTTAACCTCCCCACACATTTCATGAAAAGCAAAGCAGCTGGCGCTTTCCCTGTGCCGTTATCACATATGGAATGTCTCAAAGAGCATCTGTTCAATTGAGATGACTCTCTGCTTATGCTCTAGCCAGAGGGAAATTAAAAAGGAAATGGGAAATTTGGGGAGAAAACTGCTACTATGTAGCAGAGATTCACTTATAAAATGTGACTTTTACGTCCCTTATTGATATCAAATTCTGTAATCACGGTACTCATTTACTATCCCTCAAAGTGAGTCTATGTGCTTTGTTAACTGTTACATGTGACAGGGAGCAAATCAGCACATCATTCAAAAACAAAAAAAATGTGTTTTCTTATCCTTACTGTTTTGAATCCAATTTAAAACGTCGAGAGTGGGCAGTTCCACACATCAACTTTAATTTGGCATAAGTTCAATGTGTAGGAATTTATGTATAAACAAAGATTCCTGGCTTACGTCGTTGTTTCTGGTCAACCTAGTTGATGTGGGACACGGCAACCCAGCTCAACAGAGAACCAGCGAGTCACTCTCTCGTCTGGAGAATCTCAGCCAAAATAGGACCGAATGTGGGATTCTCAGCTCAGCCTGGCACAGAAGTCCGGTACCGTCTGTTGGTCTGGGACTATGGACCATTCGTCTGGAGAGTTTAGCAGGCTCTCGTTGCACCACTTGAAGCATTCAGATTCTTTTAACCATGCTAACTCTGAGAGACGAGGCAGTCCAAGTAACTTCAAAACAGTGCTGATTTATTCGATGAACACAGGTAAAAATTAACATTACACGCTCAGGTATCTTCCACCTCCAACATGCACGCAGGCAGCTGAAGGATGAAAAGACCCCGAACCCAACAGGCCTGTACATTATATTGCTTTGGGCTAACCCCATTCTACACAGGAACGTCAAACCGTGACGTCTCCTGGTGCCAGCTTTGCAGCTGACCAGAGCGGTAGTCAAAACATGAAAAATCAATGTGCGTGTGTGTGTCTGTTGATTGTGGTGTGTAGCTAAAAACATTCTAACACGACCTCTAGTGACATGTCATGACATTAAACATAAGAAAATATTATGGCTATGGCTACAGTTATACACATCATAATAATAATATTAAACATCCTGTCTGCTGACAGTCAAACTTTTATATCTAGTTATCCTTGACCATAACCATCCTGCAGCATTCATGAGAATGCCTAACTAGACATCCTGTCTACCGTAAACATTCCTAATACAACAAGTATCTGACCAATATCTATCTGACTAAAAATACCTAACAGTTACAACATCTTGCATGGTGTTCCCAAAAAAGAGAAGCAAATCTAAAGGTTGACGCAATTGTGGGAACATTGACAGGAAGCGAGAGATGGGAATAAAGTTAGCAACGGAGTTGGTCAGCCGTGCGTGTGCGTGAAGACCCGAGGAGAAGACGTGTGGCAGAATGACTGATTATTTCTACAGAGAGACTTAAGACTGAAGAAACTAACAAGGTGATCCTGGGAGTCTGGGTTCCGGGTTGAAAGCGAGAGCGGACGTTTTTTCTGCTC
>NW_018130473.1:0-1635 GCF_001952655.1 Monopterus albus
GGTGATATGCAATACTTTTTCATGTCCCTTTGCCTTATTTTGTGTGAATTGTTATTGATATTTATTTTAGCAGTTGAAGTTTATATATTGTTTTTTCTTTACCTTAATTTGTGAAGAGGTTCACTGTGTAAACCCACAGTTTCTTAAACATTCCTGTCACATCTGTTTCATTTCTGTGTAAAATTTTAGTCAGTGTAAAGAGGGTAAAACGAAGAGAATGTGGCTAAGATAACCAATTACCAATTACAAGATCATCTCTTGTATAAATTAATTTAGCATACATGCTATATAAATGCTTTCTGAAAATTAAATACATTTATTCAGTTAGTGCAGCAACAAAAGTAAACAGCTCTAACTGGGCTGGTAATAAATGAATAGGCAATTTACATGATGTTTCCTAAATACCTGTCACAATACTGTAAATGTCACCTAACAGAAATTACCAGTAGCACTCATCAGACACTAGGTGGGGCTGTTGTCTAGTCTGGTAATGGCTGAGCCAGCTTCAAGTCATAAGTGACACTATGACACTTTAAAAATATTTGAAGGTCCTGGATTATCAGTGTTTTACAGAATAAGAATTTTATTACTTGGTAATGATGATGATACTTGCCAGCTTCTCAGAGCTCAACCTCAAATATCAGAGCTATCTTGCTTAATGGCAGCTGTTACTGCCCTCATTAATCCAAAAGGTTTAAATGAGTGCTTTCAGTACAGCAAACAGAGAAAACCAAATATCATTAAAAGTGGTTAAACCACATATAAATACTACCTGATCCTGACCTCCAGGTAACTTAAAGAAGTTCTGCTGCAATATTCCTGTTACCTTCAGTTAAGAGAAATGCTTCTATCGTGGTCTGGCATAGATTACAGCAGCTCCTCTGAAAGGTTCATCAACATATTGACTCATTTACTTGGTTCATTTGTTTCAAAATGGATATGTCTGTGACCAAAACTGACAATCTGTAGCAGGTTATGTGCATTAGTGAATAAAATCAAATGTAAACCTGTATAGTAATTTATTTAAGTACAACAGTAATGGTCCTCACTTGAATCTAACAGATGGCACCCATGAAGGCCACAAACTGTGTGGTCTCAAAAATAAGTTCTTCTTTTCACTACTGGTGTTGCTGGAGGTTTAACCTCCCTAGGCTTTTTTCATTTCTTCGTGCAAGTTGGAAACAGGTTAAGCTGAGAAATAAATCTCCTGCTCTGCTTCTACTCAAAGATGTTAAATTTTTAGTCCCTTGTGTTTTGCTAGCACTCTATTTAAGTACTATAAGAAATTACAGTATGCTGGTGACAATATGTAAATGAAAGCAGTCATATATTGCCAGACAACATTTTGCCCAAAGGCCAAAAAGCTTGAATTTGTCCACTTTCATAGTTTTTTCTTCTAGTCCTATCTATCAGCTTTGTCAACACTGTCAGGTTAGATGTCTAGGAGACTAGATCTACCTGTACATCTCAAATATCTGAAGTACCAACTATGGTCAGTGCAGCCCTCCTGTGGGCAGACTTGTGAGAATCCACTGTATCTTAGTGTCTGACTCCAAGTACAGCAGATAGTAGTACTTAGTTGATGAATACTCATGGAATTTTTTGGATATGTCTGACTGAAATGTGCATATTTTT
>NW_018130474.1:0-1635 GCF_001952655.1 Monopterus albus
TCTCTGTAGTGTGCAGAAGCCCTGGCTTCTGCACTGAATTAGCAAGATAAACACACAAGCTCTAATGTCTCCAAAAAGCAGTGCAACTATCACTGATTTGACACTACAACTGCCTCCCATGTTGGCTTTTGACTCTCTCACTTCTAATTTACATGTCAGCTTAGAAAACACCATCAGTGTACATTGTTTAGGAATATGTGGAGTTAGAAAAGAGGACAGGTTAATTCATGCTGCCAAGCTAAGAGCTCACAAGACATGACGTACTGCAAAGGGCCAACTTTCACTTTAATAACTGAGGTACTGTCCCTGCAGAGCTCTGTTCCTTCCATACAAAGCCTGTTAGCCTTAAGACAATTCAGCCCACAGTATAATCTTGCTATAAGAAAGTTAAAGAGTAAAACTCAGTACGTTCAATATGGTGTCAACCTGTGTACTTGACAATCAGGCTTCATAGTATCACTGCTGTCATTCTCATCACAGACAACAGGGCAAATACCCCCAAACTGGGCATCCACAAATTTTTTTTTTTTCTTAAAGAGAGTCATCCAAGTCATCTGTTTCTGCCAGGCTCCCTCCCAAGAACCCAACCGCATCCCCAGCTGGTACTGTATAAACCAGGTCTGATGACAATGTGAATATGAAACTGTCTAAAGTATCCCCACATCAATGGCATAATGCTTTGCAGGAGTGGGATAAATTCCCCTGCTGGGATGCCTCTGAACATCCGGAATAAGAATACAAAAAGCTAAACTCTAACCTCACCAGGCCTACTTGAAGCACGAGACTCCCTCTTGAAATTTGGCAGAGCAAGATAACCCAGAGGTCTAACGCTAAAGTACAATAAACCATTTTTAATCAAAATCTGGGTGGTGATAATCTCTATAACAGCACATATAGATACAAAGTGCTGTTTAGGCTTGGGAAAATGCCATTTATCTAATTTAATGTTTAACTTGACAAAATAAGATGTTATGTCTTCTCCCAAAACCTTGAAATTGTCAGGTTTGCTCAGCCACTCTGGCCTCTCTCACCTTTATCACCCTGTCTTTCTTAGCCCCTGATTGCTCATATCATACACCTGCTCCTCACTCCCATGATTAGCACCAGCTGCACTCCTTAGTCTGCCCTTATTTATACCCAGCTCACCTCTCACTCAGTTGCCAGTTCGTTTATGTTCTAGCCTTCACCTTGTCTATTTGCCTAGTACTTACTCGTTTGTTGTTTTGCTTCGTTATCCCAGTACTTTTGTGTTTTTCTTATTGTTAGGTTATTCTCTGTCTGCTTGGATTACCTTCTCCTCTCGACCTTGGCTCCACTCTACCTTCCCAGTAGTGGTGGGCAAGTGAAGCCTCATGAAGCACTGAGGCTTTCCTAACAATTGTGCCGAAAACGATTCAAAGCTTTAAGACTTCAGTGATGGTGACATCTGGTGGACAACTGAAGCCATAGCAGCCTCTAAAGAGCACGACTGAAGCACTGGCACTGTTTCAATCCCATGACAGCAATAAAAGTTCAGAATCTGTGTGGTCATTCAAGTGTTTTGTTCATTCATACCAAATAATGATTATATCGTCATTACAATAAAATATGTAATAACACATTCCAGTGTTAACCCAAACAATCAATGCAAATTAT
>NW_018130475.1:0-1635 GCF_001952655.1 Monopterus albus
ACTAACTGCTGCTGTTGAAGAAATATTGTGAGCCTTTGAGAAAACTGTTGTCGAGTACGAGGAGGAAATTGATTGTCAGCACAGACTGCTGAATCGTTTGCAAACCAGAAGTAAAGCTACACAGAATAGGTCTGTTACACCTGAATAATCTTCATACAACTAACAGAGAAACTTAAACTAACACAGGAATATGAGTCAGAGTGAATTACGTTACACTCTTGCTCTGATTTCCGTTTGGCTTCTTATTGTAAAACTTCCATGAAAACATAAGGGAGAAGGAATCATTAAATCATTAGCATCTCGGACTATTGGTTTTATAATGAAGTTTTGTTTAATTTATGGACAGTCTATTTCAATTTTTACTCTAGCATTTTTGTTACCTTCTGAACATGGTACAGTGACCAATTAGAAGACCCTGCGTCTGCAAAGTTTTACATTAATTAAAGCTGCATTAAATAACTTCTCTCTCTAATTTTCGACCGCTAAGAGTGTAAGAGAGTGTTAAAACAAACTCAGACAGTATTCAATTAATCATTACATTTTTCAGGTCATGGGGTCAATGTGTAATATTTGAGTCATATGAACTTAATTGTCTTTTCATATTTTTTTATTCCTTACTTGTATGTATCACTATTGCATTGATGAACGTTGAAACTGCTTAGTACCTCCTGTTTGTCTGTTAAGGAATGTGTATGCAGGACGTCTACACTTTGAAGTTGACCAATTGTCCGGTATTTACTGTTTGTTTGTTAGGGTTTTTATAGACAGGATGTCTGCACTTTGAAGATGACCAGATGTTCGTGTTTTTGTTAGCTACCGCCTGACATCACAACACTCCACACACCATTTGATTAGCATATTTAGTAGTTGACGTGAGCAGAGGTTGGCCTGCTCACACCTATGGCCAATAGCACCAGGATACGTGTAAGTCCATGCTTGCAAAACTTATGGGAAAGGATTCACGACATCCTCAAGTTTGTATGTTCATTTACGAATCCACACAGGTGAGAGGCCGTATGCTTGCAAAACCTGTGGTAAAAAATTCACTCAGTTATCATCACTGACTGTTCATGTGAGAAATCACACAAGTGAGAAGCCATGTGTTTGTAAAGCATGTGGTGAAAGATTCAAAGAAAGTCACTTTCGGCTTTTCTCGTTCAGCAGTCGCCACAGGGAATCGTCACACTGACGACTCGCATGTTGACATTTGGCACATGTTTTACGCCGGATGCCCTTTCTGATGCAGCCCTGATTCAAACCCAGGCCGTAGCGGTGAGAGCGCTGCGTCTTAACCACTAGCCTACCAGGGACGGTTGAAAGACTCAAAGGCATACTGTAGCAGGATTGAATTTGAGAATCCACACAGGTGAGAGGCCTCCTTTAGCTGGGAGCCAGGATCAGAAAGGAAGCCACGGAAGTAGAAATGTGGACAACTCTCCCCTGTTAGAGACTGACTCTGATCCTCCCACAGGTTTGTGAAGTGTGACACTTGTGGAAAAGCTTTTAAGTATCAGTCTCAATTGAAATACCACCTGAGAACCCACGCAGGTGAGAGGCTGTATGTTCGTAATACCCCTTGGAAAAGGTTATAAATTAGAAGAGGAATCATTTCCAGTGCAAGCTGGCACATATCAA
>NW_018130476.1:0-1634 GCF_001952655.1 Monopterus albus
TGAGGTTTGATAAGATACTAAGAAGCGATATTTCAAGCTTTAAATCAGTGTTTAAAAAGCAGGGCGTGATTTTATGAGTGTGCTCATTATAGAGTCATTATATATTTTTTGAGATTTTTCTTAGTAAATGAACAACTTTGTGGATTGAAGGAGATTATGCAATAAAAGATTAAAGGTTAATTCACAGTTGCTCAAGGGATGGCAGGGTTGCTTTGATTTGCTTTGAAGAGAACAAAACAGATGCTGGGCTTTTGAAAATGAAGTTATATGTTATTTAACCAGATCCAACCTGGTCCTAGTTGATATCTCAGAGGATCACCAAAGCTGTAACTTTTTATTCTGTTAAGAACATGGTGGATTGTACCAAATTTTACGTGTTGCTGAGATATAAAACAAGAAATGTGCTTAGGAAAATCTCAGGGGTTCACTGTTCAAGTTAGACAAATTAACTGATGTATAATCATGACTACACCAAACTGCCCAACCAAGTACCTGACACCGGGTACAGAAATATCTGCACTGGGTAGCTCTGGGCAAGATCATCCCAAGTCCAGAGGGAAGAATCCTCAGAAGGTAGTGGAGAATGACAGGGCCAAGGTCCTGTGGGACTTCCAGATCCAAACAGGATAGTACTGACTAACACGCTGGACACTGTGGTAGTAAACAAGGAACAGAAGGCAGCTGTGGTGATAGATGTGTCAGTCCCAAGTGACAACAACCTCAGGAAGAAGGAGTATGAGAAACTGGGGAAGTACCAAAGCTTGAAAGAGGAACTAGAGAGAATGTGGAATGTGAAGGCCAAAGTGGTCTCAATAGTGGTAGGAGCACTCAAGGCTGTGACTACTAAGCTTGGAGAGTAGCGCTAACAGATCCCAGGAACAGTGTCCGATCTGTCTGTCCAGAAGAGCGCAGTGCTGCAGTGCTTGGAACAATGATAGGCTAATCCAAGCAACAATGACATTCAGCAAAGAGAGCCAACCCCCTAATCAATATTAATGGTACTAAAGCTTAGCTTAATCAAAGATGAAATATCACATAAAGAGGAAGTTGGGGTTTTGGACGGAGCTGCAACAACAGACGTCAGGAGTATCAGGTTGTAATGTGCGTGTGGTTCACCTGCATGAAAATGACCAGACTGGCCAGACAGAATGTGTCAGTGATTGTAAAGCATTTATGAAACGACTGATGCCAGTCAGCCAATACCGTGCTTGGGCACAGGAGTGCAACTAACACTGTAAAATTTCTTACAAGCATTTTAAAATGTTAGCAGTAAACAGTATACTGTTGAAAAGCATCCAAGGAGAAAAATGCATCACTTTCGGATGGCTATAAAAAAACGCTCTTGGTTAATTCAGCCTTGTAAACCTGCACTGTCACCAGTTCATACATTTTTTTAGTCTTGTGTTTGTACTGAGTCCAAAAGGTCAAAGTATTATGTGTTCACTTGTTTTTTGTTTTTAACTATTAACAGAGCAAAGGACTTGATACATTGTCGTCAATATGATTGCACCATTTGACTGAGGGTTTACTGGTGTAATAAATGTTAAGATAATCCTTTTTCTTTAGATCCTGTAAGTTTAAAGTTTTAAGTTTAAAGTCCAAACTCACCATATATACAGTGCCTTGCGAAAGTA
>NW_018130477.1:0-1632 GCF_001952655.1 Monopterus albus
CAGCCACATCTGCAATTCACTTTGTTAACCAAGGGATAGTCATGAAAGAAAATGTCACCACGTCACTCTGGATTTTTTTGTGTAATTGTTATGAGCATGGGGCCTTCCATTAATGAATTCACAAAGTCGCTTTTGACTGATGTTACGAAGTGCAGCAGATAAAACTGGCAGCCGCTGCCAACAGCACCTCGTTGTAGGGAAGATGACAGGAACTGTCCGTGGTGCTGGAACAGACAGCTCCTTTGTTCAACTCTGGGCAGATATTGTAAGTTGAAATGTTCGCTGACTGCAGTAACTCTGTTTGGCTTCTGTTACATTTTTGTTTAAATAATTGAGCACTTAGTGAGCCACATGAATGTACGCCATTGTGTGTGTCCCGAGTAAATGTAGGGGATTAGAATGCATTCATAAAATCACGTTCATTCTATGTTATGAGCTATTTAAAATACATTTAAACAAGACCGAATGCAGGCCTACTGTGTTGCATGTCTCCTGTGCTGTCTTATATTTGCCTGGTAACATTTTTTCATGCTAATGTGCTTCATACATATTACATGTTACCAATTTTAACTGCAGCCCCATTGTTGCAATGACATATTGTGTCATATATCCTGTGCATATACCCTGCAACCCCCCACCCCCCAGTTTGCACACTGCACAGCAGTATTAATTTTAAATGCCATTATCATGTGTACTGAGTGCTCTTAGAATCCATTAGCTGTTCATCATGAAGTGGTGCATGTCCTGGCAATGTAAGAATCTATTTTGTGAAAATGGACCACAGTAACACAAAAAGTACTATTCCAAACAGAGCTGTAATAACTTGAGGGTCTGCTCATGCTGTTTAATTATGTAACATTTATTTGAGAGGAGCTGTTTTTTTAGGTTTTAATGCTGATAGTGAAAGCAAATTCAAACAGAGTACAATTTCTGTTCTTATGTGCAAAATATACTAAGGAATAGAACATAAAGATTTTGAAGGCAATGTTGTTGGACACTTGTCAATATTTCCACAGCTGAATTCTGGGATTTACTCTCACATCATGCCAAAAATTACGCTCAATGCTCCATTTTATAAATGTGCCTTAGAGTGCCATTGAGTCACATTTAAAATGCTGATGGTTGTGGTCACTAAATGCATTTCTCCTGCTGCAATTTCTGCTTAGATTCTTTGCTTTAATAATGCACAGGGATGCTCACCATGGTGGCTTCCATACCTGCTATAAACACAGTTTAAAACCAATGTGCAGCCTAAGTGAAAGTCAAATTAACCCCGTGGGAGCTGTGACATCTACAGTGTTCCTAATAACTGACTGGATAATGTTTTTGTGATTATGATTGCCCAGTATCTATTTCTGTGCATGACAGTGTGTATAAAATAACTTTATGTGATAGCACTATGCATGTACCCAGTACCAGGTTCACTGAGCTTCTCAGTGCCCAGTAGAATCACAGCAGGGTGATTTATTTGTATGTTAATAGTCATCTAGTATGAAGGAAGGGCTGGTAGAGTCTCTTTGGTCCTTCCCGGACTAATCCTGTGTTGGTGATGAATGATGTGTGTGTTTTCCCCTAATGCTGATTGAATTAGATCACCCCATGGACCCACTGCTTTCCCAAGGAGCACTCAAA
>NW_018130478.1:0-1630 GCF_001952655.1 Monopterus albus
TACATTTTTAAACAAATCTGGCTCATTTTGACATAAAATATCATCACAGACACACTTACTGTATGTGCATTTTAGAGTGGATTTTCCTTTCCCCTAAAATAGAGGATATGATATGTGATTTCACTCTTAATTGATTCATGTCACAATTAAAACATACACAACAAGACAGAACATGTGTGAATGTGTTTGTGTCACATTTCTCATGAGTTTGTTTTCTCGGTCACAGCTTCTTACACAAAGCAGCTGTGTGTGAGATTACTACTGTAAGAAATCAGGGAGGCTGTTATCCCACAGGAGACAGATCAGGAGTTTAGCTTGTGTCCTTGAGTTACTTGCTTGTGTAGAAGAAAAGGCTGTAGAAGTCTGATGTGAACATAACTTTGATTTGTTTTAGCAGGAAAGCACAGGTGTAACTAAAGATATTAACAGCTGCTCTTTCATTTAGTTGCAGTTGTTTTTAGTGTTACTAATTACTCCTGTGGCTTTTCTGCTATGACATGTCTAAGTGTGTGCTGTGAGTCCACCTTTTTCCCAGTAGACCTTACAGACACGCCCTATAATATCAGCCAACAATAGGAAAACAAGTTTTTGTTTTAATCTGGTTCAGATGGCTTAGTTGAACTGAATAAAGAACATCATGCAAAATCTTTGTGCACCGTGGGTTTATCTTTGACTTATCCTCATTATTTTCAGACCACAACAGCAGCTGCAATCTTGGTAAAAATAACTTGGATAGTTCCAACAGCGGGCACTCCTCCGCCTCCTTCCCTGACACCAGCCTCAGGTCACCCAGTTCACCCCACACCCATGAGAAACTGGCTCCAGTTTCAGACGTGCCCAGCAACCTTCAACCTGAACTCCCACCTCCGGCTTCTCCGGCTCCGCACTTGAGAAAGAACCCCCAGAGCTCACCGAGCCCTGCCCCTGCTCCCCCACTATTACAGGAAACTCTGGGGAAAGTCCACAAAATGCATAAGGTAGCACACCACCTGAGGGCTAGAAGCTGTGGGCTCATCTTTCTGTGGTGTAATCTTGTCTCTCCTCTCTGTCCAAGGAATGCAAGCTGCAGCAGCTGACTGAGGCAGAGGGGACATCTCAGAGGGACTTTTCTAAGGTCATGTCTAGGAAGCACCACAAACCGAAGAGTCGCTGTGGAATTGATGCCTGGGAGAGATGGATTCAGTGGAGGGAATCGCAAACTGGCCTGGACCCTGTGTCTGGTATGTTCAATTACTGGTATGTCTTTCTTCCGTTTCAGAAAGCTCAGGATTTTTTCTTGAAGTAAGTTTAAAGTTTTGTGTCAGGTGTTACTGGAACAATAGCTTCTTAAACTGTAAACAGACATCTATTATTGTTGATACTTCTTTTTCAGCTGCAGTACCAGAATCAACACTGTACAAGTAGCTGTTTACATCATTAGCAGCACCAATAAAACACAAGCCAACTATTAACCTGAATAATAGAAGAGTAATTAAGAGATGATGTTGTCTGACAGGGAATCAATCAATATGCATGCAGTAATTTTAACAATTGATTCATCTTTTAATCTTTTATCAAGCAAAAACATGAATCAAATATCTTCTCCCAGTTTGTCATGGTAGGGTTTGCTGCTTTTTTCTGTTTTATATCA
>NW_018130479.1:0-1092 GCF_001952655.1 Monopterus albus
ATAAACACTTAAAAATAAAAGTTTTTTGTCAGAGCCTTGAGTGAAAGGACCATCACTACAGGGTTTTCGCTTCCCTAATTGTCATCTTGGACTTCATTATCCTGTGTACAGAGAATGCTGATCCCACTTTCCTCTTCACTGCAGTGGCACTCTGGAACGTGTTGTTTACAAAGCTGGACACCTCATATTTCAAGCCACCATTGCTGCACATCTGCATGGTGGCAGTGGCTGACCAGCCCAAGCTGGTCTCATGGGCATTCAGAGAAAATATGGCATATCCTGTTGTGATCAACAAAACAAGGTCACAGTAATTTCTGATGGGTAATCTGTGACCAAACTAACAGTTTTTGAGGAGTTTGCCTCACGTTTTAAAGAGGGCCAGTCATATAATAAAAGGCCACTGGCTGATGGTTGAGGTGCCCCCCTACTCCATCAGCATAAATAAGAACACCTTGTTCTTCCACAGCGCCCCAGTGCACATCACTGAGGAGCTGAAAAAAGAGGCTGCAGCCCCTATTCAGCCAGCCCGCCTCAACTGAGACCACCCTGGCAAACTGTAAAGAGACTCAGGGGTTAATAACTGTAGAAGGACAGGTAGTGGAGGCGTCCGTGGTGAAATGCATCAAGATAGGGAGAGAGGACACCCCCCTGAGAAGTGTATTTCTGCAGAAGGACACAACAAAAGTGTCCCTGTCCCTGTGGGGGGAGGCATCCATTTCAGAACACATGCAGCTGGGATCCTCACTGAGAGTATCCCATCTGAAACCTGACAGGCCTCATTACAGGTTCAACCTTCAGTCGACCAACTTCACAAAGATTGAGCAAGTCATCAGCATGTGAGGCAGTCAAAGTCATGGGTGTCAATGAATCCAAGGGCAAAGGTGTTCTCAACCTGTTGTTGTCATCATTGAGAAGCATACAGTATGTGGCAGCCATTTGATGGGCAAGTGGTTTGTGAGGGACTAGTAGTCCTCTCCTCGTCCGTGTCCTCGCTCAGCCTGGGGCCCTCCCTCCAGAAGCAGCAGAGGAGATCAGCAAAGCAATGGCCGCAGCACTCACACTGTCATCTGCTGCAGCCGTAGCGCAGGCACG
>NW_018130479.1:1244-1629 GCF_001952655.1 Monopterus albus
CCAGTCGATGAGGCGGAGCAGGTTCGTCAGCTAGCGTCATGGGGACGACAGCAACCTCGCCCTTCCCGACCTGATTGGTGTAACCAGGGCAGACATCATAGCTACAGAGCCAGGCACCCAGCAGCCTCTGCTGCCGCCGCACCACAGCGTCCCCCTCCGCCTGACCCTGCTCCTCCTCCTCTCGCCTCGCCCCCTGGACCGGACACCTCCAGGCAGGCCCCCCGTAAACAGAGACGGCAATGATGGGGTGCGGGGAACGTGTGTGATTCAGCTGTTGGAAACATCGGCCCTTTTCAGGGCCACCACCTGCTGAATAAGGAGCAGTTTCCTGACAGCTGTTCTCTCTCTGGTTTTTTATGACCCGCATACACACACGTCTCCCCAC
>NW_018130480.1:0-1628 GCF_001952655.1 Monopterus albus
TTTTTGAAGCAAGCCTCTCTTGCGGCATTGAGAGCCAGACAGGAAGTGAAGTCTTGTATTTCTTTAACAAGGAACAAAACAGAAGCCAGATTAAAACAAGCCGATTGTGTATGCTTTTAATTCTCCCAGTGGCACAGCTGTTTCAGTCCAAGCTGTCTCTGATAGATTGTAAGGTACAGTTTAGTCACACACAGCAGTCTTCCCCACAACCTCCATGAGGAGCGAGGAAGCTAATACAGAAGAATGGCTCATTTAGACAGATGCCACAGAATACAACACAGGACATGGCGCCTCTGGCGGTTTTACAGGGAGGAATTTTGAACACAGCTTCAGTTCCAGGAAGTAAACCTGACAGACTTACAGAACATACTTATCTGAATGAGTTAAAATCTGGCTGTGTAGACCAGGTCATAACTTCAGTTGTCGGCGCATGCGCCTCTGCCACTAGCTCTTTTGCAGAGGAAGGGTGTCACGTGAAGTGAATATATTTTAGTTATTCTACTGCGCATGTGCGTTAGGCAGACCCCCGGGGTTTCTAGACAGAAAAGAAGCAGTCTCCTGTTGTTTTACCCAATAAAGAGTGTTCCATCATTAACCAACCTGACTGTCGGAGTGATTTGCTGCCATAGATAAACGTCACATGGTGTCAGAAGTAAAAGATCCGTACAGCGGCCAGGCTTTTGGACGTGAGCTGTGTTTTCTTGTTTTGAATGGACCGAAGTGTGCATCGCCATGGCTA
Organism: Monopterus albus; assembly: GCF_001952655.1. NCBI lineage: Eukaryota > Metazoa > Chordata > Actinopteri > Synbranchiformes > Synbranchidae > Monopterus > Monopterus albus. Next base: position 740 of record NW_018130480.1, read on the forward strand.
AGTTCTTCCCACCGGAGCAGTTCGATTTTTCCATGCCTGAGTCATGGCCGGATTGGAAACAGAGATTCGCCAGGTATAGAGTCGCTTCCCTGCTAACGGTGGAGGATGAAACGGTGCAGGTAAATGCGTTGATTTATTCAATGAGAGTGGAGGCCGAGCAGATTTTCAAGTCATTCACCTTCAGCAGCGCGGGAGACAGCGGTAACTACACTACGCTGTAGTGATGGCTAAGTTCGATGAACATTTTATTCCAAAACGTAACGTTATCTATGAACGTGCCAAGTTTCACTCCAGAGCCCAACTCCCTGGTGAAAGTGTGGAAGCATTCGTTAGACAACTGTACGAGCTTGCTGAAAACTGTGATTTTGGAGCTAAAAAAAATGAGCAGATGCGCGACCACATTGTGATTGGGATCTGTGATAAGCAGGTGTCACAAAAACTGCAAATGAAAAGTGATCTCACGCTGCGGACAGCAATTGAAATATCCAGACATTGTGAGTTGATAAAAACACAGAATACACAGGGAGAACAGAGCGCGGAGCAAGTGGATAATATAAAATCAGTAAAGAGGATGGAACACAAACGAACTGGCAACTCAGCAAAAATTAAAAAGTTGAGAAAAGGGGCATGCACAAAATGCGGACGTAACCACGGCGATGATGGGCTATGTCCTGCAAGAGGAAAAAAATGTATGAAGTGCAATAAAACTGGACACTTCGCTGTAGCATGCTACTCAAAGGCCATACAGGAAGTTACAGAAGCTGAAGAGAATGACTGCATGTTTTTGGGGTCTGTTGAGCTGAAGCAATGTAAATATCTGCTACTAGCAGAGGATGAACCACCGTGGTGCACTACTTTGACATTAGCAGATACGCCTGTCTCGTTTAAA
>NW_018130481.1:0-1627 GCF_001952655.1 Monopterus albus
TTCCCTTTATTATTTCCATTTAGATTAATGTGAGTTAGTAGAGAGTACGGTAAAAGGAAGGTACATTTCTAATATGCTTCTTGTTTTATTTTAACAAGGATTGTCAGTTGTAGTAAAATTACTTAAACTTTAATGAAATGAAGCTACATGGAAATGGAAACAGTTTTTAAACTAAATGGCATTTTCATTTATGTCCATATAATAAACTACATAATACAGCGATAATGACTAAAACAAAGCCCGTTACTCAACCTTAGAACTAAGGGTTGTTTTTAAAATGTGGTTTCCATTGGACACTCTTTCTGGCCTCATGGCGTTTCATTATTGTTAGTTAATGTTATGAAGAAGAAGAAGAAAAAGAAGAAGTTATAGCTTTGTTTGTTTTGTTGTTTTCCCTTTTCCAAAGTGTATTTGTAGGGTCCTCTGTGCAGATACAGGTGCAGTCCTCATGTAATGTGCACATGAGATGTTAAACGCTATACTTCAAGTGTAACCACTGTAAGTTTCAGTTTTGTCCAGTGGTGGTATGACAGCCGCCACCTTTTGTATATTAAACACTCCCCATACAGAGACTAAAACCAACAATGATTTTCCTCTACTCACGATGAATGTCTGTCAACAGGAGCATGTAGGAACAGCTGCTCACTAAATTGCCCTGAGGAAAGGTCATCTTTGAAGAATTTTTTCTTTTGAGCACAGTGTTGCTGAGGAAAAATAATGGTGAATCACTTTGACTGGATGAGAACGTGAATGTAAATTTCAGTGTATGAATAGTAAAGATGTGTCTTGAAGCCTGTAGAGCTCTGTTACAGGGGTTAAACTTGTATGAATATAATTTGTTACTGTTTTAAGAATGAAATATTTCTGTTCATCCTCAGGTTCAGCCATCCACCAGTAGAGCAGTTGATAAGGGTGAGATACACAGTCTCTTATTGATTAGATGTGGTGTTCATTGGTGGTTTTAAGGCAGTAGTATTTTGTTTTCATGAAATAATATTGAGACCAAGTTTTAATAGTGAGAGACAAAAAAACCCTTATTTTTGTTTATTTTTAAAAAATCAAATAAGGAAAGAGAAAGCTGGATCTTCAGGGTGAATCCAGCAAATCACCAAGTAAACGACCATGCAACACTACACATGGATCATCCTCAGGTATTTATATTTCTTTCTAAACAGTGGCAACCTACAGCCTACTACAGGGTTAAAACTTACAGTATATGTAATGAATTTTTCCTTGTATTGTTTCTGTACCTTGGTCACAGAAAATACTTTATCACTGACTGGCTAGTCTCTGTTAAAAATGTTATCAAAACTCAAACAGTCAACATCATACATGTTATTTAGGCCATCATTGTATAATGAATTATAGGTATGCGTCTTAGCATTTATATTCTTTTCCTCCTTTTTTGTATACCAAGACATCTCATTGTGCATCACTTAGATTTCCTTTTTTCTACTGAATAGTTTTTACTTTTCTCCAACAGAAGACAGTGTGCTATCTGATGTGAAAAACATCATGAAGTGTGTTGATGAAAAACTACACAACCCAAAGAACAAAAAGCTCACTGCTTTACTGAAGTAAGTTTAAATTTTCCATATTCCATAGTGTCATGATTCGGTTCCACTGC
>NW_018130482.1:0-1627 GCF_001952655.1 Monopterus albus
AAAAAAAAGCACCACAGTCAAATGGAAGCCCATTAGTGACGCATGAAGCTCTGATAGACAAGTTATCGCATTGGTCCTAATTGCAAACTCTGGCACAAGCCCACATGTTTGCTCAGGGCGTCTCCTACATTTCTGCCTCATCTAACAGACAGTGGTAGCAGGGGAAAAGCTCAGAGGGTGATCGAGAACACGTCTTGAAATCCCTGTTGATTCGGGCTGTATTTGACATTTCTTGGCTGTTAGCTGTGACATTACATAACAGGAGCTGCTTTCCTTAATTAGTATTTACAAATATTAACCCCACATCATCCCCAGGGGCAGACATGTACTGCTGTCAAGCTAATGTATGAAAACAACAAAGCCACAGAGAGACGTCCTATTTTGCTTCAAACCTCGGGGCCTTTCAGCGACAGCCAGGCTCGGGGTGGAATGCATAGAAGAACCTGGACCAATGAGTTCACAGCCTGGTATCTGCTGAGAAACACAACTATCTAACTATCAGGCAAAAAAGCTCAGAGACTAATTTTTCATGCAAGTTAAAGTGAGACAGGAGCAGAAGGCTGGCAGCCTGTCTGCTGAAATGTACTCACGTCTTTTTTAACTACAATTCATTTGCATACCTAAAAAGGCCAAAAACATTCAAGGGGTTCTTGTGACACTGCCAAGTATTCTCTGCGGGAGGGCTGCAATGTGCTACAGCAAAGTACATTTCAAAGCAGGTCTGATTTTCTTCTGGCACCAGCCTGGGTTTTTTGGGGCCTTTGTTTAGCAACTGTCTTCCTCAGCTGTCATCTAATCTCTAAATGATGTCATCAGCAACTGCACCTGAAGGGCTACAACATCAACATCCAAGAACATGACTCAAGTCTGTGACACATTAAGCTGAGCAGCTTCTGCACTGATCTCATCATCCACGGTCATTTCATTGAGAGGCACTATGAGAGGCTTTCGGCAGCCTTCAGCCATTTTTGTCACTGACTGATGAGTGGGAGGACGGAGTGGACACAAGCACCAGCTAAGGGTAGTTTAGCGCCGATTACTTCCACAGCTACAACTGAAATTTCAGTGAGAGGGTCCACACAAAGCATATTAATTGAGATTCGGTTTGTGTGCGTGTTATGCTATACTGAATACAGTTTTTGAAAGTCACCATTGTTGTTTTTCCTCACAGTGACACAGAGGTTTGAGAAAGCTCAGACACAACCCTGACCGCACATCTCAAGATCAACGAAAAGGAACTTATGACCTGGACACACCAACATAAACAAAACATATCTCACTGTAACTCTCATGTCTTCTCTTCTTTATATAAAAACTGATTAAAATCTACCAGCGGCATATTTTTTCACAACACAGCTCCTGGAGAGGTCATGACCTGTTTGAATCCTCTGCTCACAAGTATTTTCATGAAAACACACATCGCTGTGGGAATGTGAACTATAATAGAAATGGGAATAAAAGGAAATACTCCAGGTTAATGGATGTGGGCAGATAGTGTGGGTGTTGAAAAGTACTTTTAACGCTGAGAGGTGGCGCCAGTACATGAAAATGAAGTGGAGCGAGTGGTGAGATGAGTCACAGTGTCCATAGTGCTCAGGATTTATGGTGAAACTGTAGTTTATCATTG
>NW_018130483.1:0-1626 GCF_001952655.1 Monopterus albus
GAGAGAGAGAGAGATGTGGTGACTTCACTGGGCTGCATACAGCGACTCACCCCATCTCCAGGAAGATCTGTCTGAACTGCGTTCGCACCTTCATCAGTGGGTGCAGGTGGCCACAGTCCAGGGCCACACCCATGGCCTCAAAGTTGTACGGCTTAAATGTCTTCTCTTTCCAGCTGCCACTGAAACACAACACGGAGCGAGAAGAGCCGTTACGGGGGAATAGTGCAGCCCCTCCACTCAACCGCCCCCTGACCCGTCAGCACACACGTTAACAGCACAACACTTCTCCCATACACCACCATCGCCTGAGCACCGTCAACCTGCGGTGTCCACGACAGCAGTTTGGATTCTGCACATCTGGATCCTGCTTTCAGTTAAACCCCCTCAGCACAACATCACCTGCATCAGCCCATTATTTATCCCTACTGTTTCTCCTCGGGGACAGAGCGCTCACATCATTCACTGGCAGTTTAAAGACGCTGGTTCTGTAGCAAAAAACATTAAGAATCAAGAAGCAGCTGTTTGCTCGTGTGATTCCCACTTCTCTTGAGAAGAGCAGCACAGACACACGATAACGATGAACTGTCTGAGGTTAGACAGACGATCCTGGACATTCTACACAGACTGCTTCCTGCACACCACTCAGGTTTCCTCCATCTGGTTGTCCTGCCCTGCCTTTAGGACCGAGTCCTCATCTTTGGACTCGTCCCCTTTTCTGGACAGATGTTTCTCTGTGTCCTGTGTCCGAGACCCTGCACACCATCACTGACTGACAGAGGAGGGCAGACAGGACACATCTGGCTTGTGTTAAATTGTGCATTGGGCAACAGTAGAAGGTGGACTCACGTGGCAATCATCTCAGGCGTGAGCTCCGTCTCCTGCTTGGTGACAGTGGTGCTGAAGGAGCTGCCCTTAGTGATCCAGTAAGACTTCACCGTCCTGCACACACAAATCCAAATGACTCCAAACAAACACAGAGAGACGAAGGCCGGTGCAACACCAGGATTACATGCAGAGTCAACACTTGATCAGAAAGGTGGTGATTTTGTGGTGTTTCTAGCATTTTTGCACCCGCAGAGATGAAACCTCAGCAGATTTAGTCTGACACAGCAACACCACAAAGTCCAGAACCTCTAAATGTACCAAAGACCAAATCAACACACAGACAACTGGAGAAAAGTTGCAACAAAACCTGAAAGTGATCATGATAATTATGGGTACTTAGTGCATGTGTACTGTTGTTGTGTTTGTTTTAATAAGTACTCACCTAAGTCTAGTTGATAAAGTGACGTCAGGCCTATTGTGAAGGTTTTATTTTGGAAGAATAAGCAATGTATTGTATCAGTGCATGTTTCATGTTACACAAAACACTTGCATGATACAGTCAATCTGAAACCATTTGGTTTTTCAGGAAGCCAAACTCTGTTATCCAGTTTTATGAATCTGTCGACCGCAGCGTACACAGCTGGGATGGAAGCACATTAACTGATGAAGACCAAACAACTGCTCTGGCAGTTTCAAACCAAGCCCCAGCCTCAGACCGGTGCAGACCACTGAGCACACCAAGCCTTCTACTGCCACCTACTGGCGAACAACGGCACACACCGACCATCAACTGTGTCTTAC
>NW_018130484.1:0-1622 GCF_001952655.1 Monopterus albus
ATACTCTTCTCCCTTCTTGTTCTTTTTGTGACAAAACACCTACCTACCACTTTGGCCACCCTCACAAACACTGCACGCACCAAATAACATCTTAAGCGTTTATGAGAGGACAGGGTGTATAGTAGTTAATGCATGCATGGGTATAAAAGGCATTTATAAGACAACTTTAACAACCCCATCTACTCAACTGTACTAAACTCTCCATCCACCTTCTGGCCTCCAGTGGAGTCCAATTGAACAAGTACACACAATTTAGCTATTAGTCCCCAGCACCAAGCTCTGTGGTGTACCGTGGCATGGTGGGAGCTTGTCAGGGAGGCCTAATGAAGACAAAGGCAGGGTTTGTGGAGTAGAGAGGCATGGGTGAGGTGGGGCTAATGCTTTGTTAATGGAAACCTCTGCTGTCCTCGACAAATCATATGGATAGAGCTATTGCTCGCACAGTGGGTGTGTTAGGGCATGGATGCATATGCACACACTTCAAGTACAATATGCACCATGTATAATTTACACAAGGCTTTCAGAAATGCACAGCCATCCATACACTAGGCACATACACTAGGCCTGCATGAAATGTTTCTTGTGCAGCAGCCTCACACTGTTTTGCTATCTCCACTGCAATTTACTGTTATCTGAGATTTCATTATTACAAATACATAGTTCACTATACATTTAGATACAAAGTTAATATGTGGGAGGAGAACATTACAAGTTTACAGCTGTTAGGAATGGCTCTATGCATTGTGTGTTTGGTCAGTCAATGGTTGGCAAATGGATTTGAGTGGTAACATGCCTACTTTTATAAACGGAGGATAGCACCAGGAAAAATGATATCAAGAGGCACACAACAGGAACAGTAGTGACTTTTCCACTTGCTTTACTCACAGAGCTTATGATCATGTAATGGTTATCCAGCAGCAACCGTGTGCTGTAATGGGCTGTATCCTGAAGTTGCCAGCAAAGAGCTTGGAGATGTTGAGCAAAACTTAAAGCTATAGATGGTGGAAAATTTGTGGAGTTTTGACCACACACGCTGAGTTTAAGAGGATGAGACTCTATTAATCCAAATGTGACACGGCAGTAGATGGAAATATATGAACCTTCTTTGGTTTAGAGCACATTCATAACAACAATGTGAATGTTTTTTAGAACTCTAAACAACATTCTTTGTTTAGAGTTTACAGCATATATAGCAACAGTGAATCAGCTGACAGTGTAGTGTGAAATGTGCCATTCATAGTTATAAATCTACCAAGAATGATCACCTGACCATATGTATAATTCTTTGTTGAACGTGAGCAATAAGACATACAGCATTTATCTTTTTTACAGCATATGTAAAAGTAACATTTGAAAGCAAAAGAGTAATTGCATGTGTGGTTGGAGTAGGAAGAGACAATCAGAGATATAGACTGACCTTGGTGCTTGTCATGATACACTCCCTGTCTGCCTATTTGGAGAGTTATTATTTTGTTTGTTACTCTCTGTGACTTCCTTTTTCCCCCAGGCTATGCCCTCTGACTGTATTTTTTCTTTGTTCACTGGTTGCAGCAGTTAGGCTAATCATCATCACCTGTGCCTCATTAGCTCCAGTCTACTTAATGACAAGGCTCCATCGTATC
>NW_018130485.1:0-1621 GCF_001952655.1 Monopterus albus
AAGTAATTGCGTTTTTCAGATGTGGCCTTTGGAGAACCTACGTCTAGACTGCAGTAAGAGATCAGTAAGCAAGTGATCTTAATTTGTGTTGTGGAAAAAAATCAACATAGAATAATCTGACAGTGTAAATGAGCAAAGAGGCTTGTTTGCCATTTCCTCAACATTGGGACTATTTGTTTATCACGCAACTTTGATGCCTCTGATTTTCTCTCTGTCTCATTCCCTCTTTCTGCTCTCGTGTGCACTGTTAGAGATTACCACTCTGTTCCTTATTCCCTCATTACTGGCAGGTAGTTTCCAAAGTTGTATCTTGAGCTGGAAACTTCTACTTCCTCTGTAGTTCCCGTCTGAGAACACTGGTAGCCACCGACTCTCTTCCTTCTTATTTTAAACGCACAACTTGAGCAATGCAAGTGCAAGATGAACATGTATGTGTGTGTGATGGCCTAACTGTCAGTCTTTGTTTCAGGGGGTTTAGGTGAGAGGTCACCATGGCACCCTTCCTCCGTATCGCTTTCAATGACTATGATGTGGGTGCTTTGTCTCCTCCGTCTGACCCTCCCATTTGTGCAGTCAAGATGAAGGAGTCTGTCAGCACAGGTATGTACAAATGCACACACACATATGCAATTATAATTTCTCTAGATGGAAGTGGCACAGTGAGTATAGGGAGACCAGATGTCCACAGTTTAATTGCCAGAACAGTCATCATCGGCTGGGTGCAGAAGTCCATAAGCAAAACAATGACTTTCTTCCAACTCCAGGTACTTAATGTGCTGGAGCCTCTCCTGTACTGTGACTATTTGGTCTGTGTGATTCTCCCAATGTTCTTTCACAGAGCGAGGAAAGACCTTGGTCCAGAGGAAGCCCACCATGTTTCCAGTCTGGAAGTCCGCTTTTGATGCCCACATCTATGAGGGACGTGTCATAGAAGTGGTCCTCATGCAGAATAATGAGGAGCCATTGGGTAAAGCCACAGTGGGTGTGTCTGTACTAGCAGAACGCTGTAAGAAGTCCAAAAACAACGGATGTGTCGAGTTCTGGGTGGATCTGCTTCCTTCAGGGAAGGTCCTCATGTCTGTACAGTTCTTCCTGGAGGATGTCGATGCAGGTAACACAGCTACATTATAAAGATCTTGAAATTTTGGTTTTAAATCTTTAGTATTTCTCTTCAACTTTGCACAAATAAAAAAGCAACAAGCAGTGGTGAGGTATAGAAAAAAAATCATTTGTAGTATTATCGATTGAGTTTAACCCTCAAAAAGAAAATCTGCTTGATCAGGACTGTGTGGGTGTGCTTTGAGCTGATTCCACTGACAGTGGCCTTAAGCGAGTAACCCCACAGCTGTCATTAGGTTTAGCTTCAAATACTGCTAAATCCTGTTTGGTACATGTGAATATGTGACTTCACCTTTATCCAACTAAGCTGAGCTCAGTTCAAACCAATGAAAAAGAACAGACAGATATCTCTGAAGTGAAATGTTCATAACTGAGAAAACTGTCAAGCTTCAGAAAATTGTGTGTTCTTGTTGGACCCCATCCCTCAAATTGAGTAGATACTCGAGAAAATGTTTTTATACAGCATTTAAAAAGATATTCCCTGACCGGGAATCGAACCCGG
>NW_018130486.1:0-1620 GCF_001952655.1 Monopterus albus
CTTTGATTAGTGTTATGAGATCAAACTGTGGCTGATTCACTCCTGTCTGGTTCCACTGTTGTTGATATGTTGTTTGGAGTGGGACATCTACATGTACTGACTCTCATATATACCCACAAAGGATTTTTACTAAAATGAAAACCTGAATAAATAAGAAGCTAGCAAGCAATTCAGAGAAGTAAATTAGGCCCTTGTTAATTGTCTGTCATCAGGCTTTGACCCTGCAGGCCACTGTTAATTCTGTACTGAAGCAAAACAAACAGTCTGTATTACTCTACTGCCTCCTGATTGGCTGCCCAGCTCTACGCAAAGAGACAGGATGTGGTGAAAACAGCAGGTGTGAAGCCATTTAAATGAAAACTAAGACAAAAACTAGATATTATCTCTATTATTTTTAGGAACATGAATGAATAGTTTGAAATCTGGGGAAAAATACTCATCTTTCTTCTGAATACACAAAGCAGGTGCTAGTTGTACTGTAGATTCAGATTTAGCATAAAAACATGAGTGGTATCAATCTTCTCATTTAGATTTCAGTGAGAAAGTATTGTTAATAAATTAAAAGACATTTTCTATATTTAAAAATAAGAATAAGAAGGTCCAGAGCAGATGAGACAACAAAAAGACAATTTTTGTTTTAAGCCTCACCTGTGTCTGCTGTGCTGGGGTGAAACAATGTGTTTGTGTAGGTGACAAACTGCAGCTGTCGGTTCAGATTCGGCAAGAGGCTGCTGGACAGAGTCATGTGCATCTCACCATCACCTTTGATTGTCACCCCATCTACCTCTGATGCCACATTCAGTGTTCCCATCGTGGCAGTGAGATTGATCTGCAGTTAGATGGAAATAAAGTCGATGAAATGAAATAAAAGGACAGCCCATATGTAGAAAATGTAAAACTAAACAGAGACATACTAAAGTACTTACTAGGTAATGTTCTCTAGGAAGGTCATGTAAACACAAACCTGAAAGTGCATGGTAAGAATAAGCTGCTACAGATATTGGTATATAGTTAATCCACTTCCTGTTTGCAGAAATTAGATAGATATCTATTTTCTAATGTGTGAGAATGCTTCTCATCATTTCTTTGGACAGGGTGCAGATTTTACATTCACCATACATATTATAAAAACCTTCAGTTCATTGCAGAGAAGTGTGCGGTTACTGTTATGACTAATGTTTTGGTAAAGCTTTACTGGATTTCAGATAATTTGGTGTCAAAAAAATTGAAATTTGTATGAATGAACATTAATTCAATTGAAGATTAATTAACTAATCACATAGACTCTTGATCATCATTAAGAGGATTTCATGATAAATCATTGCACATTAAGTGTTATTTGTCATAGTTGTATGGTTGTATGAGCTCTCTGTGGTTGCCCATTATTTATCATTTTGTTTGTGTTCAGCACAACAAAAAAAACCCTTTCCATGCTGATACTTGCATAAATCATCTGTTTTATCACAGCAGGCTGGATGGAAGAAGTCACATAAATATTAGAAAGCTCAGGGTTAGCGCTCAATAAATTTTCTATCCAAAAAGTACCTTGTTGATTTTCTCACCATTGTGGCCAGATTTATCTGTTTTTAAATGTTGGAGAGTGATGTAACTTTGAGTCTT
>NW_018130487.1:0-1620 GCF_001952655.1 Monopterus albus
ATATAGGTCAGAGGAACAAGGCACCGTGCAGGACCAGACTTATCGCTGATCAGTGTCTTCCTGTAAGAGCAAAAAGTAAATGACTAGTTTCTGTTCAGCAGTGTGGTTGTAAAAGAGGAAGAACATGTTAATGTTGGTTTCTCCTTTTTTGTCTTTCAACGTAGATGCCATCATGTCTCTAATAACAAGTAGCTATGTTTCTATCCACAGAATGTGAAAATTATCAGGTACAAGTAAGAAATAGTGTTGCAAAATATAAAAAAACACACTATTAAAAAAAACTACAATAACTGAGGTGTTAGGTGTTGCTGACAAAAGACAAAGTGAAAGTTGTTCAGTTTTAGCCATGCTAAGCAGTGTGTCTGTGGGGATGGCAGCCAGTTGGTTCACCACTGTGGTGCAGACTGAAAGATCTCAACAACTGTGTTGATGTCGATACTGCCCCCACCACCACCACCACCAAGGATAAATACTAAAAACCTTGGTCATTGTTGTCTCATGTTGCAGTTTACAATGAATTTGTTCAATAATAATTTTATTCCAGATGTTTTGACAGAGTTGCATACATTCATAGTACATTTTAAATGAGAGATTGCTCACACCATGTCTCTTTGTAGGTTGTATGTGTCACCAAAAGCCACAGTATCCACAGACGACTCTGTCTCACCTCTGCAGTGGTGCCGCCAGGTTTTGGACTGTTCCAAATCAGAGGTGGAGGCCACCAGGCGATCTCTGTCCCTGCGACTGGAGCAAGGTACGAGACAGCACGTTGTTTGTGTGTGGAAAGAAAGACTCTGATTGGCTGTACAACACAACCTCCTCCAGAAGCCAAATAGCTGACAGAGTGTAGATGCATCCTAGATGAACCACACTGCTCCCACACTAGGGTGATTGTGCATCACCTTTTGGTTATGTGCCTGAAATAAGCTACATCACTGATATCATACCTTGGGTTTGTTACAAAGCACAGCTGGAATGTACAACTGTGCTCACAAGAAACGTGCAAACGAAGTACAGATTAGCCCAACCTGTCCTGCTGTAAAAACGAAGTGAAGTTTCCCTTGATCAAAGATGATTAACTTTTAATTTATTTGCACATTAATGAAACCACCAGATGTGGTTACTATGCCCACCTACTTTAAGGACAACAGAGAGACATCTGTTCTTCCAAGGTGAAGTATTAAAGATCGGTTGCTATGGTTTATATCAAAATAACCTCAGTGGTCTGTTCAAAGTGTTCATGTAAAATTGTAGATTTCCACTTGATTTGGTCTGTTTAGGAGCAAAATGATTTAAAAAAAAATTTACAGTGAGGAAAAAAACGGCTGGTCTGCTCTCGGGCCCCTGTTTGCTTAGCTCTGTTATATCTCACATCTCTTCCTCACTGGGAACTACCACCAGTCTGGTACAGCCAGATGCCGAGCTGATTGCTCCTCCAGCAGCTCAGTCATGTATTCTTGGCCAACAATGACATCTGTATTAAACGATGTTTAGTCACAGGGTTTTATTCTAGACTCTGCTGATAATAATACAACCTTGTTGGTCTCAAAGACCAAAATGCAGTACAAACACAAGATGTATTCTAAACTGTTCTTTTTTTTTATTGCAACATGAAATAAC
>NW_018130488.1:0-1620 GCF_001952655.1 Monopterus albus
CAGTTCTCTGTGTGTTTTTATTAATGTCATTAATTTCACCTAAACACACGGACACAATGTAAATCACATTAATAGTAGTAGTAAATTTTAATATTTGTGTGCATGCTGATTCAGCAGCCACACTATTATTATGTTATCTTGGTCTTTATTTATTATTCTTCCGTATGTTTTTTGCCGCTTAACTACTTTAGCATGCTTTTGTGGTACACCTGAAATGTGTTACCACATTGTTATTATTTACTGTATTATTTTAGAAATTGGCAGAATATATATATATATTATTCATACAGTGTAACTGTATATCTACATTTGATGTTAACAGACATTTTACTGTTATTTTCAAGTGCTTTCCTGAATTAATAGTGGGTATAGAGCATTAAGAGGGAAGTGGAGCCTTTGTTTAGGGAGTGGTCACCCCCCAGGTTGCCCTTAGCAGGTGGACTTCCTTTTACCTCAGACGCAATCTGGACGTGAACAGCAGAACTCCTCGTGTTCATTGCTCTTGCCAATTGCATTGTTTTTCAGGAATTCTTTCCTGCTACGGCCACCTCACCATTGGGGCCCGTAACACTTTAAAACCATTCAAATACCAAAATGTTCAGCTTTTTCAGGATGTGGCCATGTATACAACTTTTTTGTAACTGAAGTGGTTAAAAACAAACAAGGTACCAGTCCAGAGGTAATATGTAATAGAACGGTGTGTAGTTCATATATAGATATTATTTGTAATAGTTATGTAAGGGTGAGCTAAGCTTGATCTGTTTCTCTTCTGTTGCTCAAGCAAGGATATCTTGGCTTGTGTCTAATTTATGGGTAAACATCCAGAGCGACTTCCTCCTTAAATGGGGAATGGACATAGCTGCAGCCTTATGTGAATGGTTCATGTGCTTTGTTCATGTTTAGAAAAAGGAAATGTGCCAGTGACGTGCGGTCAGGGGAGGCAGAGCCTCCCCTGTCAATCTTGAAAAGAAAAAAAAGTTAAACACACAGAGACAAAGTAAATCACATTAGTAGTGACACAAATACATTAAATTTTAATTTTTAACATGTTGATGTTTCATCATCTTCTGAAGGACAAACTGCATCGTGGGTCATTTTTTGTTTATCAGTTTGCCAGATGTTTAATTTGGTTTTTATCTAAAATGAAATGTTTCTTAACCCAGAACCTTGTTATAAAGAAACTACAGTCGTTCTTTAATCACCTAAAGAATATTAGATAAACACATAAGTTTTGTTGGTTGTGTATTTCTGTAGAGAACAAACTGCACCATGCTGATGAAACTGGACAGAAAGAACATGAGACAAACACCCCCGACATCCAGACAGAACGTCAGGCTCCCATGGGGTCAGAGGGAGAGACGTCACAGCTCCTGGTCCACAGGGAGACAGAGAGTCATGTGACGTGGGAAAAGGAAAAACTGGATGAAGAACTAAAGAGAAATGAGGAAGAACTGGGTGATGTGCTGCTGATTATTAAGATGTTAAATGAGCAGAAGGACGATGTGAAGAACCACAGAGAGAAAGTCTGTGAGACGCTACAGGAGATGATAGAGAAGACAATGAAGGACAAAAAGGAGGATGAAAAGACCAAAGAGCAGAGAAGAAGAGCAGCACGTGATG
>NW_018130489.1:0-1618 GCF_001952655.1 Monopterus albus
ATGGTGGCCCCTAAGGACAAAACACATAGATGAGTGAAAGCACAGATATCAAGAAAATCTCCCTCCAAATCCAAAAATTCCGACCATCTAACCATTTAGATTCTGAATATGTGCTCAGGGAGCGGGAAGAGGACCGTGGCCCTGTCAGAGACAGTGCTCTGAGCATTCGTATCAGCAACGTGTGAACAGACTGGTTGAGGGAACGTTTCACAGAGGGTGACACACAGGAGACTGCCAAGTTCAGTGTCTGTAGCAAGTCACTGACAAATCATGGGAAAATTGTTTTTGAAACTGTTGAACTGAAGTCAGAAAGATATTAGTGTCTCAGTAGCACCAGACGATGCAAAAAGCAAACATTAAGAATGTGGTCAGCTTGTTTAGTAGGTACAAGTTTTACACAGGCTTGACTGTATTCATACGACGGCATAACAGCCTACTGCAGCTAATATTTATATTTGTGTGTGGTGAATGCACATTCACCTCACATACTAATGTATACCCTCTAATAATAAAGTGAGTAGCCGTCACATTATCTACTGTAACTTCACAGAAAACATAACAAAACAAGCACCAGAGAGGACGGAAACTTGGGCTTGTCTGGGTTCTCCCCAGATCACTAAATGTCAAATCATTATTTGGGGGTATTACTGTGACAAGGTGAGCAGGAGACCACTGCAAACACCTTGGTATAAAATGACAGAACCTTTCCTACATCTTGTAACAAACAGTATTTGTGGTTTGTTCACACATTTATTTAGAAAGCTCTTCTGCCATAGTTTGCTTCTATTATAGTAAAAAACACCAGTGAGTAACGGTAAGCATTGCCTTTCGACAGCTCACAAACCTCCCACCCTCAACTTCCTCTCAACGCCCTCATGATATATTTTTGTTTCCGGCTAAAACAGACCTACATTCTGAATTTAAAGACACAGACATGTGGTTGTACAAAGTCGTGTACTAATAACAAAGCAGATGCAATTCAATTACAACAACCAGAATGTTGTTCAAGGTGCTCTGTGAACTGGATCTTTTGGCAGTTTGTTCTTTTATGTATGACAGTTGATGCTGTTTGTAAACACCACAGCCTTCAACAGAAGGTTTGCACTTTATGTACATTTGCACCTTGGGAAGGTTTTCTGCCTACTGTACTGTATGTTTGGAACCTTATCTTAGGAAGGTGGTTTTAACAGTGTAAAGAACTTGCATGTCGAATATCACTGAATTTGAAGAACTTCCCTCTGATGCTAATATTAAATTGTTTGTCTCAGTGGCTTCAAGCAAACTGACAAATGAGATGTTATCAGAAACAGCCGCTGTGTATGCACATACGTAAATGTAAAATGGCTTCTGTACATTCATGAGATTTTCAGGTTACTAACATTAACAGACATTTTGTCAAAGCCTCTTTTATTTTTCATTATATATGACTAAGATGTGAAGAGGGCATTTAAGATGATTACACCAGAGGTGAGTGCTGAGACAAACGAACCCAGGATGGTGGAAACTGTATTTGTAACATGTCCTTAATTAACATCAAGCTCTGGAATCTTACTAGTGCTGCAGATGAGGATATTGTGACGACGCGCTAGCTGCGGCGCGCTCGCACCGTCCGGGTGTA
>NW_018130490.1:0-1615 GCF_001952655.1 Monopterus albus
AAGTTTTTCAAATTTCATAGCAGATGAGAAAAATTCTAAAGCACAAACTACAAGCCATTTTGTTTTTGAACATAAGTAAATAATAATAAATAAAAATGCAGTTATAGGATGTTATTATTATATGTTTAATTTTCTTTACAAATTTCCTCTTAAAATATTTGTAATCTTGAATTTATATAAGCAATTTGATGCAAACTATCACACAAACTACTAAGAAACTATAAACATTCATATGAAGCATCAGTTGCTTTCTTTGTTCATTACATTCTCACTCAAAGTGTGATATTGTGTGGTCGAGCTTTTTTTGTTGTTTTGTACTTTGTTAAAATTATTTTAACTTCAGTAATTGTCAAAACAAATTTTAATTCATTACTGGATACAAAAGCACTTTTCAAACATTTCAGAAATTGTATCAATATGTAGTTAGTTAACTTTATTGTGAATTTTGCCAAATGCAAATAATAAATTATATCAAATTATACAAAACGCAAAGAATTGAAATCATCAACAAAAGCTTGCTGTATTCTTAAATTTTTACTACAATTTTGGACTGCCCTCTAATTTTAAAAAACCTTTTCACAGATTCTTTGATTTCTTTTGTCTGCAAAACATAAATGATTGGGTTCAGTGATGGAGGAAGAGGTCAAAAGACAGATTTATGATCCTGGCATCTGGATGTATAACTCCTGTAGAAGTAACGGCTATTAATAATGGGAAGGAAAAAAGTGCCACTAATAAAAGATGAGCTATGCAGGTTTTAAAAGCCTTCACTCTCTCATGAACTGTGGCCACTTTAGTCAAAGCATAGCCGATATATATGTAAGTAAACAAGATGAAAACCAGTGGACGGTCAAGAATAAGAACTGTTAACAAAGAACTAGTCAAGAATAAGAACTGTTAACAAAGCACTAAAGATGAAGCTGGGTGTTGTATCACAAGCCAGTCGGTATATCTGACCATAGTCACAGAAATAGCTCTTAATAACCACAGACTTACAATAGGAATGTCTAGTGAGAAGGCCGACTGCAGTCAGTGAAATAGAAATGGCAAGGAGCCAGAAAAAGGCGATTAAAAAAAACATGAACCTGTGTGTCACCTTCACATGATAGTGCAGTGGGAAAATGATAGCTATCATTCTGTCATAGGCAAGTGCAACCAGGTTAAGAGCCTGCATCGGAAGGCAGGTGTAGAAGAAGAAACTAAATGTCAAGCAGTCGTCGTAGGAGATGTAGGGATGGTCAAACAGGAAGATGTCAAAAGTCATTTTGATTTTGAATATAAGCAATAAAAATGCAGTTAGAGGATGCTCTGTTATTGTAGGTTAAATTTTCTTTTCAAATTCCCTTTTAAAATTTTTGCAATGTTCAATTTATGTAAACAATTTGATGCAAACTATCACACAAACTACTAAGAAACTATAAACATTAATAAGAAGCACATTATCAGTTGCTTTCTTTGTTCAATACATTCTCACCTAAAGTGTGATATTATTGTATGGTCTATCTTTTACTGTACTTTGTTTTACTGTACTGTACTTTGTTAAAATTATTTTCACTTCAGCAGTTACTACAAAACAACTGTTACTTCATTAGTGGACACAAAAGCACTTTTCATA
>NW_018130491.1:0-1615 GCF_001952655.1 Monopterus albus
ACATCATTCCCCGTGAAGCTGAGACTGCGATGCGTTCATCTGTTGTAGATAAGGCAGGAGGTGTCCTCCTGTTGCCTTCATGCTCTTTTTGCACATTAGCACTTTTCTGCCTCTCACTTACAATTCAACACTTTTTTCTCTGCTTCAGCTGCGGCCCTCTGCTCTGAATTGACGTATTAATAGCCTGCCAGTCACCACCGAACACATCACATCTTCTTTTCTCCACTTCTCCAGTTAGTCTCAATGTTACAGTCATTGAAGCTGCACTTCTTCTTTAGCGTTGCTTTCACTTCCGTGTCTAATGAGATGGTGGTTCAGACAGCCAGGTGGTTACCACTGACATTAAGTCTCCTCCGCCCTCCCGTTGTCTCCTGTTCGCCTCTCTGTGATTTGGTCTGACTTTTATGCATCTTGCGCCAGATGTCAGCAATACTATGCTGTTTCCTGCTGTGGCCCAAGGACGACAGCTAACGGAGATCAATAAACACATGGACTGGATCAAGTCTCACTCATCAACCTGGCTCATCTTCCACTGCAGCACAGAGCAGCTCTGAACCAGCTTCTTTCTACAACTCTGATTAGCTCCACCAACAAACTGCTGAAGTACGAGCTTACGAGCAGCACCTGAAGGCAGCATGGCTCTTCTATAATATTAGTGACAGAAGGAACAAAGTTGGTTCCTGCTGGCTCCACTTTTAATCACATATTGATTAGCGTCAGACACCTTCACTCACAGCCACCATTAAACATGGACCAGAGGCCCTCAGTCAGTCAAAGAGACAGAGACAGCGTGAGAGCTGCTGCTGTCTGTGGTCCGTTTGTACCTGAGGGAGCCCATTGTGGACCCTCCAGTCCAGCCGACAGCAGCTCCACTCCTGAGTCTCCTGGATGGTTGTAGCTCAGGTCCAGCTCTCTCAGATGGGAGGGGGTGTATGTGGGACACAAGAATGTTTATGAGCAGTGAGCTGGACATCAAAGACAATGAGGGCAAATACAAGTCTAGAAATCATGCACTCCCCAACCACTTTTCAGTTTCACTTTAAATAAGTTACTGCATGTGAGTAAGTCTGTTCATTTATTAGTAACTGAAAAAAAGGGTTATAATGCTGCAAATGACACCAGCAGGTAAGGGGCAGCTGGGGTCCTGAGAGAGCTGGAGACAACACAATTGTCAATAGAGGAGGGGAGAGCTGCTAACAAAAAACCTTTGTCAGTTCATAGTATGTAATCAGCATGTGTTCACACAGTAAAAAAGTGTTGTACAAAAACCTCCCTCAGTCAGACTGAACAGAAACTATGGCACAAACTGATACACTTCACTTTGGACACACACACACACACACGTCTTGATGCCTTTGTTTGGCCCACGTTCTGTTGAGTCAGCATGTCTGATTCTTCTGCAGAAGAACATGTCACCTCACTATTAACCACGAATCATCGTTTTATCAGATAATGCAATATTTCATTCCACAGTGCTCCTCGCATGACCCACAAAATGTTCATAGCGTCTGAAACTTGAGATGATTCAGATGTCATCTTTGACCTCTTGCTTTGCTGGCAGTCTGTGAACCTTCTGCTGTCCCATCGTTTTGCTCGTTCCTTCCCGAAAAAGCTC
>NW_018130492.1:0-1615 GCF_001952655.1 Monopterus albus
GGAAACAGCAGTCCGTCAAAGGTTCCCGTCCCTAAGGTTCTAATATGAGATGGATATTCATCAAGGATGAATTTAAACATGGTGATAAATTGCGAAGTGTAAAATATAAACATCCAAGCTTATAAATGCCTTGTTTTGACCCTAGTGGATTTGATGTTTCAAAGTCATCATAGTAAATTTGAATTTGCAAGGCATTTTTTGATTTTGAATACAAAGGATGTTGTTTATAGTATTTACCATCTGAGAAATCCTTGTACAAGTCACCTACAGTAGCAGATTTATTAATTTGACGACACACATCTTCATTCTTCAAAATGAACTCTGTTTTTAACGGGTATATAAATGAAAGTGTCATTAACTGTGTAGTGTCTGATAGACGTGAGTAAAGACACCGGGTATATTCCGAACAGTCTATTTAATTGAACACGTTTACACAGCAGCAGTACAGCACTTGTGTATTCAGTAACGCCATCTTGGAACTCTTTCTTCTTCGCACATCTTTTATCAACACTTGTACAGCAGCCTCTGTGGCGGTACACTATAGAAGTACGTATCAGGACACAACATATCCTCTCTTTGTAAACTAAATTCTCCCATGAGTACGAAGTAACAGTAACAATATTCCTTCTGTAATAAAGTAAGTAGTAGTTAGAATAACAACGGCAATAGCATGCATTAACCACAGTATCAAAATAACAACTGTATCCAAATGTACATAAGGGTCATTTTCTTTCTATTCTTTCTTTTCTTTACACCTTTAATCAATATAGCTTAGGGCATAACATAATCCCTGTGCCACTTTGGTTTGTATTTAACATGCGGTGTTTTCAGAGAAGGAGTGGTACCAATACTTGACTGTCGGGGAGTGTTACAGTCCTGTTTAGTTCCTGAAGGGAAGTGAGCAAGGTGAGATGCATTCCAGATTCTTCCCATCACTAAGCAAGAAAGAGTTTCGTCCAATTCTCTTTTCTACTGTTAATGGAGGAGTGAATCCGGGGTGTGCTTTAGGAACGTGATGAGGTTTCCTTACCCTCACACTCTCCCCGGGTTTAAAGAGAGGTGGGCGTGCTCCACGTTTAGCATCTGTATAATGCTTCATTTTCTGTTGTTTGAGTTGCACAGATTCAAAGGCAGAAGCAGCATGTGGAGGCACAGCAGAATGCAAGGGAAGAATGTCCAGTTTAGTGCGCATTTTTCTGCCGTAGAGGAGTTCATGAGGTGAGGTAGAGGTTGTAGCATGAGGAGTAGCACGATACACTTGGAGCCAGTTCATTACAGATTCTTATCATGGTCATGACTGTTGAATTGCAGTTTGATTGCAAGCTTTCAGAGCACAATGAAACCTTTCAACAGCTCCATTAGCAGCAGGGTAGTAAACTGATGCTTTACTGTGTGTTATACCTCGATCCATCAAATCCATCAACTTCCAGATTGCAAGCGAGAGCAGACGTGTTTATTGCTTCTCTGTCTGTTCTACGATTTTTCACTTCTTTTCTTTTCATATTGTCAAGGCTTTGAGCAAAACTCTACAACTACTAAAATGCCTCCAAAAGGGAAAAGAGCTAATAAATGTAATGTAATGGTAAAGAAAGTGAACGATGGTGTTGAGGCGGAA
>NW_018130493.1:0-1612 GCF_001952655.1 Monopterus albus
AAATACTCTGTTAGAAGTAAAAGTCCTAGTACTAAATGTTACTTAAGTACTAAAAATACTCATTATGCAAATGGGCATTTCACACTCCTGTTTATCATATTATTGTATTATAATTACTGATGAATTATTGTGCACATCACATTTAATGTTGCAGCTGGTAAAGGAGCAGCTAGTTTTATCTGGCTTATATCAATTTAATTTGAATTAGTGCTGGGCAGCTTGTGAATTTCCCACCATAGATCAATGAGGTCTTATAACTATTAATACTCTTGATCATGCTGCAACCTTAAACATGCTTATAGTCCCTCAGTGCCTGAAGGCTGCCACCATCACCCATATAAAAAAATAAAAATCCAGCAACGACAGTCCCAGTCACTACAGACTCCCAGCCCTCATGTCTGTAGTCATGAAGTATTTTGAGCGACTAGTTTCTCATCATATCAGAAACTGCCTCCCTCCCTCCTTTGATAATTATCAGTTCGCTTACAGAGCAAACCGATCCACGGAGGAGGCCATTGCCATAACACTTCACAAAGTGCTGAGTCACTTGAAGAATCAGAAGAGTTATCTGAGGAGGCTCTTAGTGGACTAGAGCTCAGCATTTAACACAATTACTCCGGACATGTCAGTAACCAAACTGTCCAGTTTATAGATCCCCTTCCCGACCTGCGCCTGGATTAAGCATTTTCTTACCAAGCACCCACAGTTTGTTAGAGTTGGCCCTCACCTCTCCTCGACGCTCACACTCAGCACTGGTTCTCCCAAGGGCTGCATACTGAGCCCCCGAATGTACGCCCTGTATGTCATTCTGTTCTGTATGACTGTACATCGTCCTAACTGACCAATACCATCATCAAGTGCACAGATGACACCACTGTGGTTGGGCTTATTTCTGACAGGGACGAGACAGCACACAGGGCTGAGGTAAGGAAACTGTCTAGTGCTCTGAAAACAACTTGACATTGAATGTCCATAAAACAAAGGAACTCGTCATGGACCCCAGGAGACACAGACAAGACCACGCCCCCCTCATCATCAACAGAGTACATGTGGAAATCGTCACCACCTTCAAATTTCTGGGCTATAAACACCACCCAAAAATAATCATTGGTAGGTCACTGCCCTCCTTGGATGACATAACTAGATCCTGCTGCCACAGGAATATTAAAGTCATCATAGGGGATCCCTTACATCCCGCCCATCACCTGTTTGACCTATGGCCTTCTGGAACATGCTTCTGGTCAATCAAGTCTCATACCACCAGACTAACAAATAGTTTCTTCCCCTGGGCCATTTGGATCGCTAACAATCACTGACACCTTTACCGAACACACATACACACACACACACACACACACACTTATGTACACGCTACCATAACCATGGACTCTTTACTTTCTACCTCAGTACAATGTACACTGTGCAGTCATTAGGTCTTAGGCCTGTCAGTATGTAAGACTATTTATGTTACAATGCGCTCTGTCTCTAATGTGTATATTTTATAGCATCTTATTTTAATGTTCTAGTGCTTATTTCATTTTACACTTTTGAATTTACTTTTGTTATATGTCCTCTGAAGTGCGCTGTTGTTGGCAGAGCACCCACTATTTCA
>NW_018130494.1:0-283 GCF_001952655.1 Monopterus albus
ATCCAGCCCTAACTATAAGCTATATCACGACATATATGACGCGTAATGGTGGCATATAGATGCATGGAGAGAGAGGAATGGAGGAGCTCAGAGTATCATGGAAAGACCCCCAGCAGCCTAGGCGTATAGCAGTATAACTAATCTCTCTGACTTCTGGAAGTCAGACAACAAACCAGACAGAGCCTCCGGCAGCAACTTTGAAGTAATTCTCTTATTTCTCTTTTTGTCATGGTTTTTATAGGATTCTTGTCTCATAAACTTAGTCCTTCCATCCAACCAGATG
>NW_018130494.1:572-1612 GCF_001952655.1 Monopterus albus
TTCCTATATTTTATCTACAACACTTGACTAAACATTGATTATCACTGATTAGACATTGATTGAACAGTAATTATCAATCAAATCTTACGTTTATGCATAAAACCATCATTTTTACAAACTCAGTGTCTATTTTTTCTTCTCTATGTCACACACACACACTCCTTGCACTTCCTCTTTTTAGGGATGTGTTACTTCCCTTTTTCTGTGATCAACATTATCCACTTTTTTTTACTTAGATTCTCTCAATGTAAAATCACTTTTTCATAATGCAGTCATTTCTCATATTTCTTGTAAACAGTCTTGCTGTTCTTGTGGGACTTCTAACTGTAATGAGACAATTTGTTCAATAGTTTTCTGCAGCTCTTCCTGTAAGCTCATTTCTGATGCCAGATTAACAGAGGCCAGCTCTACTGTTATGGCCTCTACTGTTTCTTGGACTGTTCTTTGGTTCTCTCCGTGACATGTATTTACAGCTTCACTGACTATTTCAAACTGCACGTATATAAGGTAGTTTACATTAGCTCTACCTTTAGTAGCTACAACATTAAAGTGGTGCATCAGTAATTATAATCCAATAATATGATGCATGTACATTCATGTGAACTCAAAACCTTTTAGAAGCTGTTCAATGAGTCTGGATCACAGGAGGTGTTGACAGCACCTCTCTACATTAAGTTAAGAGGTTGTTTTTTGAGTTACTTTAAAAAAAAAATTAAAAGGAAGAGGAACAAGATCTTAAAATATTCTAACATCTTTTACTGTAGCATGTAAATGAATGATTTGGATTAGAACTTGGGAAATGTGCTTTTCATTTTACTTTCCACAAAATCAACACAACTTGGCCTCTGCTGTTTTGACTTGGATCATTCAAAGATTTTGCAGTGTTGGAAAAAGTCTACTTGTGAGTACTGTTACTTACCAACGGAGCCTTTGTCTCCTGTACCTGTTGTCATGATTGCTGAGTGCATTGCTGTATTTGTGACCTTACTTTTAAGCAGTGGTATCATTAACATGCACTACAGTATGCAGTGTATATATAT
>NW_018130495.1:0-1612 GCF_001952655.1 Monopterus albus
GATTTTTCAATGTCTGTATTGTGACAACGTGTTTTCATAGCATTAATACATTCATTTATTCTATTTATTTTCCCCACTGAATGTTGCTCGCCTGGCGCACACGACAAATCAGTTTTTCTTCCGGATTTGCTTCCGCGTTCTGGGGTCCACTGCACATGCGCACTAGGGGGCGGTTGGGGACAGCGGCCGAACTTTCTCAGGCTCCAGCGTTGAAATATCTGCCGTGCACACACTGACAAAGTAAAAATCACATGCAATTACAAACACACTTTTCAGCTAAACACCCTTTTATTAGCAGATGGAATTCCCCACAAGGCGTTTTATAAATGATGAACACATTCATTAGCACTTTTCTTCTATTACTTCAGACTCTGTGTGTATGTACATGCACATGTGTGTCTGTGGATCTGTTCGTGTTTGGTTGCTTAAATGGCTCTGCTCAATCCGTGACACAGCTTCACCTCCACATGTCCAGTGTTGACTATGTCCATCCAGTGCTGCAGCTGAGGGCCTCTGGCATACATGAAGGGCCCTAACACCAGCACTCCCAGTAGGACTGGAGGCTCTGGGAGAAAGATATATGAATATCACTGTGTCCGTGTTTCAGATCTTATCAGCAGCGAGATTAGGAGGGTGCCCTGCTCCTCCCCTCCAGCGGTACCCCTGCCCCCTTTGAAGGCCAGGTTAATTTTATTTTCTATATAGCACCAGATCAAAACATGGAAAAAGGCATGATGAAGAAAGCAGTGAAAGGTGAGGTGAAAGTTAATTAGGAGGTGAAAGTTGACTCAGGTTAAGCCCACCCAAGCTTTTTACTCTATGTGCAATAAAACATACACGAGTAAAAAAGCCAGTCAAGAGTAATTAATCAAAACATCATGACTCTGTGGCTAAGTGAAACCAGCATGGTGGCAACATGGAGAAAGGTACCTGTAATTACTGGTGTCATGGGGGCGGCTCAGGAGGATTCCTGACTTGTCCAGTCAATGTGTTGGTGCTTGAGAGTGCGAATGGGTGAATGGCCAAGTAGTGTGAAAGCCAGCATAAATATAAGACAAACATATTATTTAGAGAACTCTCTTTATTTTACATAATATATGGCAGTAAACACTGCTCACTCCAGCAGTCAGAACCTTAAGGCTCTCCACAGTTCTGTCTGTCCTCACATAGTGGGTCACTTCTCCAGTTTGAAGCAGGCTAGCTCCTCACCCAGGACACAGGCACCCACTGTGGCTCCATCTGCACCCTCTCCACTAAGACCTGAAGCTCTGCTAAGGCACTGACAGGGTCCTCCTTCATCAGAACATAGTCCACCCAATGGCCATAGCACTCGTCCACTTGCTCCGCAGACTGCTTCATTTCTTGTAGGTCCTCCTCCTAGTCAGTGAAATGGTAATGCACAATTCAAAGCAAACACTCAGGTAAACCTCTATTGACAATTAGAAATGACATTTCTGTCTTTATAATGAAGGTATGCAAGTGCCCCTCCGGTAGTGTTTTGTGCAACTCACCGTGATCTTTAAGCTGAGTGAGGAAGAGGAGCCCAACTGGTTACTTTCACTATCAAAGATGCGAGGCCGTACAAAGATGATGTACGGCTTGAACTCAGCGA
>NW_018130496.1:0-1611 GCF_001952655.1 Monopterus albus
TGAGTCATCACCTCCAGCTAATCAGAGCAGGAGCTTGTCAACATTTTATGTTAATAACCTCTGAACCAGCCTGCTAGAGGACAGAGGGGGATCTTGGCTGTTTATTCCTCTAGCTGTAATGAAGCAACATTTGCATCTGTGTCCAGCTGTTAGGCTCTATTTTGGTATCTATCAACTATCAAAAATATTTTACTCTGTAGCTGATAAATGTGCCGCTATGCTCATCAGCTAGTCACTAGCTGTGTCTGTCTGCTGTTTGGTGGTGGACGTGTTGTACAGTGGGTTTATTAAAGCTTGTTTGCTAAGACCCATTGAGTTTGCTACTTGGAAAACCAAAACAATGAGCTTAAAGAAGCCAAACATCTCTGTAAAGCTTCAGAGTTGACTGATAATTCTGTTTGTGTTCATGACTGTGAGCAACCCCCTACATTAAGCCATTTGATTTATTGTTAATACAGAAAATATTTCTTTGAGAAGGTTTATTCTTCAGTCTGAGTTCAAATTTTCAGATGTTCAACAGGAAATGTTTATACTTTATTTTACACTTCTGTGACTGTAGATGCAGTATCTTCCAACCTTGTTTTGAACTTCTTATTGTCCCCATGTTGTCTTGCCTCCTTGCCCCTGCAAAAATTTGAACAGTACCTTTTAACCTCATTTAGGCTTAATCTCCTTTTCTCTTTTCTTTTTCCTGACTTCCATATCTTTGCATTATCTCACATTTTCCTCCCCTTTCTACTTTCCTGTTATCTCATCCTCCTCTTAATTTCCACCTCTCATTATCATGTTTCAATCTCCTAATTGGTTCTCTTCACATTGTCGCTCTGTCTCTTTTCCTTTTTCTTCACAAATTCTTCATTTCGTCCTCTTTTCTCATCCCTCTCCCCATACAGGAGCCATACCTCCAGTCAGTTTGTGAGTGCTGTAGTTACCGTTTGGATCCTGACAACCCGGTCCGTTTCCTCAGCCTGCAGTGTGAGAGTGGAGAGAGTGAGCCAGTCGTCCTGCCGGTCATACACAGCTGCGAGTGCACCAGCTGCCAAGGTGGGGAGTAATGAATGTGGCAGCATGAATTTGCATGTACATCTCTGTCAATGTGAGAACGAAGCATTTAAATATATCTAAAACTATTTGCATGTGAGACATGTTTACACACTCCAATCTCCCAGCAGACCAAGAGGAATCTCAGGAAAACTTTAGATGCATTTCATGTATAGCAAAAGTCAAAGGTTGGTTAAAAAAATGCAAATCTAGAAAAATATCGCAGAAAGTATAATGCAACTTTTCTAACATAGTTATTGCATTTTAATAAAATATAAGAGAAAACATATTGACCTTGTAAAGATGTTCTCACTAAGTAATGAAAGCAGGTGAAATCTCAAATGAATCTGATAAAAAAGCAAGGTAAGCCAGTTTTATTTAGATAGCACATTTCAAAGATGGAAGTATTTCAAAGTACTTTACATAGGCAAAGAAAAACATTTGAATGGCTTCAAAACAAAAAGAAACTAGATAGCCCAAACCTCCACCAACCTCCACTGCGCCTATAATGCCATTACACGGAAAAGCAATATCCCCATAGTATGACCCTCATAATATGATTGCTTGACC
>NW_018130497.1:0-1611 GCF_001952655.1 Monopterus albus
AAAAAAGCTAACTGTGACCAAGTCTAATCAGAAACAAACACATTTAACCAGAATCTAATAGCTAATGAGAAAAGCTAACTAAAAACAAATAACTAAAGGAAAGGTTAACAAGAAGAAAACTAGCAGAGCAAGACTAATTAAAACAAGTGTAATAACCACATCTAACTGGCCACAGGTTAACTAGCAAGAGTAAGTTAACTAGATACAAAATAACTATGACGACACAGCTAACTGAAAAACAGTTACAATATGAATTAACTATAAACCAAACAATGAACAAAGACAGTTAATTAGGATCAAGATAACAAGCAAGACAAAGCTACGTAGAAATTAAATAAGTACCTACCCTACCCTAGATAAGTTAACTGGAGAACAGACAACTAGATATAACTCGACATGTTTGTATAAAAGACATAACTACTGTAGAAAAACAAACGTACTAAATGAGCAGGACAATTAAAATGGATGGCTATTTGGGCCGGACAAAGTTAAAGACAAGTCAACCAGAAACAGAAAGGGAACTACCCTCGCTGTGAAAAACATGCACTAACAGAACAAAGCTCTGTCGCTCTGCCAACCTGCCAGGTAACTATTTGGAAGCTGACTCACCTGGACGCAACACGCCAGCACAGCCACACTGAGTGTTCACTCTTACTGGACACCTGACGAGCTCGCTCCCCACTCCTGCCTATGTCTGTCGCCCCCTCTCCCTCTTCATTTTTTCATCCGTCTTTCACCTCTGCTTGCTCTCTGTCACTGTGAAGGTGTTGTGATGTGAAAACAGGAGGCGTTTTTCTACTCTACAAAAATAGAGTCACAATCCCCTCTCACTTCCTCTTTGGGCTACAGGTATCCCGGCAACATCCGATCAAGTGACGACTCATAAAGCTCTGAGAAGTATCTAGAAGGTGCATTTCATTCATGCCATTCAAACGTTTCTTTAACAAGGCATGGAAAAATGCATAGAGAAAATATGTATGGTGGTTTAAGGTGTGTACAGTGAAAATTAAAGATGCCTTACGGGCAGTTTGAGATGCCTTTGGGATGTAGATTGGCTGGTTATAGTTGAGTTCAGTCTGTCAGTGGGAGATTTTCAGGACTTAAAATGTGTTTTTCATTAAGAATAATGCACAATACAGACTAAACATAGGAGATGTAAGATGTTAATAAACTAGACAGGCTCAAATATATTTTTCATCTGGACATAGAATGCAAATGCGGCTTTAAAAAAAGCTCACCTAAAACCACACCTCCGACTGGAATGAGAATTACCACCTCTCAGCTTTGTGCCTTTGGCGACCAGCCAGGCTGCAGCTTACGTGTCTGTCCAAACTTACAATGAATTTAATAAAAGATAATAACTTAGTGTATTTTTGGCAAAACGGAAGCTATCACTACACTGACATGTATGTTTCTAGTGAACACACCACGAGTTCACACAGTAATGGCCTTAAAGACACTGTTGCTATGACGATATTCATTACCTTGATGAGTGAAAAGCACTTAAATCACCAAACACATACAATGTGTCAAACTGAAGTCAAACTGAAAGAAGTAAAACACAAACTAAAGATGTTTTCTCATCTTTGACTTCTGGGTGTGATGTTTTTT
>NW_018130498.1:0-1188 GCF_001952655.1 Monopterus albus
GTAATTTTATTTATAAAAGACATTTCTCCTCAGAGTTCTGTTTGTGAAATCGAAAATGAGTAATTCGTTTATTTTTTTAATATCCCCTTTTCCAAAATGTTCTGGGTTGGGATATCAGAGTGATATCCTCTAAACCAAATATTTGTTTTACTCTGAATTAAACATTTGGGCTAATTCACTAAAGATTGTAAAGAAAAATAAGTGCAATGACAATCACAAATGAAGAATCTATTCATATATATTGTAAGTTGTGTTTATTCTTTATTATAATTTCAATTCATTCTTCTCTCTGATAAGTAGCTTTTGTTTTGATTGGAAGAGATGGTGCAGGTCACCAGTCTATCACAAGCAAAGATGCCCAGACATGTAGACAAATAACCACACACACTCACTCCTGGGGACAATTTAGAGTCGCCAATCAACCTAAGCTGCATGTCTTTGGACTGTGGGAGGAAACCAGAGTGCCCGGAGAAAACCCATGCAGGCACAGGGAGAACATGCAGACCCTGCACAGAAAGGCTCGAACCTGAAACCTTCTTGCTGTGAGGCGACAGCGCTAACCACTGCACCGCTGTGCTGCCCTTTGGGGATGTTTGTACACAAAAATCATATCTTCCCAGTGTCATCTGGGATTGGCATACTATGGCACCAGTGTTATCTTTTTCCTGAAGGTAAAGCATTTCAGCTCTACCCACAGTGGGACAAAGCCGGCACACCCGGAGAGAACCCACACTAGTACTGGGAAAACATGTAGACTGCATAGAGAGGCTTGAATCTGAAACCTTCTTGCTATGAGGTGCTGGCATTAACCACCGTGCCGCTGTAAATTTATACATTGGCTTATTTTTTGTTGCAGTTTTTTGTTTTTGTTTTGTTGCTTTTGACACCTGGCCTTTTTTTAGGTTTGCCAGGCTTCTAGCACTTTGTTGCTGTCAAGTAGCCTCTGATAGTTGATACAATGGATTTTGTCACTTCGAGATCATTCTGATCAATGGCCATCATCACTTTATTCCATGTTTTGTATTTGCTGTGGAGGATATCTTTGATGGCTTTTGTAAGCTCTAGAACTAGATTCTTCTTCTTCTCCTTAAGAATTGTGATGTTCTTGACTTCAGGCCTTATTTTTTCAAAGAATTTTTTGGCGATGTCCTCTTCTTTAATGACACATTTCGCTGCACTGGCAGCGTA
>NW_018130498.1:1352-1611 GCF_001952655.1 Monopterus albus
AGCGGTGGCATTGCTCTGCTGTCTGCTTGCTTCCTGACTTCTCTGGATGTAGTGATGTCAGGTAGGCTGTGGCATTGCTCTGTTGTCTGCT
This sequence comes from Monopterus albus, assembly GCF_001952655.1. NCBI lineage: Eukaryota > Metazoa > Chordata > Actinopteri > Synbranchiformes > Synbranchidae > Monopterus > Monopterus albus. The sequence goes on from NW_018130498.1 coordinate 1,444, forward strand.
TGATTTCTGACGTCTCTGGATTTAGTGATGTCAGGTAGACTGTGGCATTGCTCTGCTCTGCTTGCTTTCTGACGTCTGGATTTAGTGATGTCAGGTAGGCTGTGGCATTGCTCTGCTCTGCTAGCTTTGTGACGTCTCTGCACTTAGTGATGTCAGGTAGGCTGTGGC
>NW_018130499.1:0-1608 GCF_001952655.1 Monopterus albus
GCCATGCGTCGGGTAAATTAGACAATTCCCAGCTCATGTGCCGCGACGGTACTCCAACAAAATCCAATTTGAAGTCACTTTTGTTCTGACACCATGTCTTGTTTTGTATTCAAGAGGCGTGCAATGCGTACCGAACAGATGTCAACTTTATTTCGTACTCTCTGAATCATATGTACAGCGTATCCACCATTTCTACATCTCACTCCCCGCTCTCCACACTTCCTGTCATAAATCACTGTCGTAAATGACTGTCGTAGTGTCAGCGTGTAAAGCTGCTAATGATGTCATGGGGTGAACAATTATAGAGCCAGACGAGGATAAGTGATAAGTGTCTCTTTATTAAGAGCACTGGTAACAAAATGATACAGAAAACTATGTAAACGCGAAACACACTCTCAGGTCAATAATACAGTCCAGGGTCAGAGCCAGCAAACTTACACGGCCAAGGAATCCACAAATGAGAAGTCAGAGAGGGGAGTTCAGTAGTCAATACACAGAAAAACATGAGCAGAAACAGAGGGCTAGGCACAACTCTGTTGTCAAACAGTAATCCGGGGTCAGAGCTGGAATCACAGGAACAGGTAAAATGCTGGAAAGTCTGAACAGGAGTTAGAGTGAGCTGGGGACAGGAAGTAGTGTCAAAATAAAAGCATGAGACCGGAAGCAGGTGGGACAGAATATGACACCATGTTAGCAGAGCAGCAGCTTTAGTACTCCATATGCACATAAAACACAGGAAAATAGATCTGAAGAGTAAAAGCAGTTATAAGCATAACTTAAATGCAAATCATTATGCAAACAGTGGTGACAGTTTTACTGATTAAATAGAAGTGCATTGGTTCCATCAGACAGGTGTAAGACAGACAATTGAAAAAAATGCAGCTGAAATGTTTTCATTGTACATACACTGTAGTCCATTAACTTTGAAATAACGGTGCACATTTTCAGGCACTGTCAGGCAGTTTCTCCTGAAATGCGTTCATGATGTTGCACTAAATTTGTACAGCAAAATTCAGACATGATAATCATCATGCACTACGTTTACATGGAAACTTAGGGCCTGACTATCAGTATGTTCCACTGATGAACACTCATTTTCTAAACCGCTTAGTCCCAAAGGGGGTCGTGGGAGCCAATCCCAGCCGGCAATCGGGCAAGGCAGGGTACACCCTGGACAGGTTGCCGGTCCATGGCAAGGCCAACACACAGACGAACAACCACACACACACGGGCAATTTAGAGACACTAATCAACCTAAGCCGCATGTCTTTGGACTGTGCTGCCCACTGATGAACATAATACCGCAAAAAGGCAACTTATCCTGAATTTATCTAAACAACTGATAAACATGCAGGAAATGTTTCTATTGACATCAAACAGTAACAGCATATGTGAAGATTACAAAACTATACAAAAATATGATCAATTGTATTGATTAAACAGAGGATTATGAGTAAAGGCCAGTTTCTAACGCTGCCATTTTCAAATGAAACAGGACTGATAACAAATCACAAACAGCTCATTTTATAGTTCACACATTCATAAATCGGATTATTTTATATTTATTTCTCTATATATCTAGGACACGGGCCCTTTTCCCATCTGTAT
>NW_018130500.1:0-1606 GCF_001952655.1 Monopterus albus
GTTACAAACCAAAACCATCTTTGTTTTCAGTCATACCTTGTCTGTTCATTGACACAGATAATGACACAAAAGATGCTAAAATTAGCTAAGTGACATGGATGTAGACAGGAAAGAGCAATAGAAAAGATAAGTAGCTTACTGCATCACTTTTTAATGTAGAGGCTAAACGTCCAAGCCCTCCTGACCAGAGCTGGAGCTGTTTTATAAGAAAACAAGAAAGAATACACAGAGATAATAAAAAAAAAGTGACAATGTTCACATGAGAAAATCTGCATCAAATTTCAGCAGATGTTCTGCCCAAGAAAAAACTGCAAAGTGTTTGTTTTCCCAAAGAAAATTTAGAGAAAAGACAGACCCTTCATTAGTGCATCAATGCTCTGAGGAATGTGTGTGTATTTGCTACCTTGATAAACACATATTCTTTGTAAATCTTGAGCTGTTTTTATCTGGTAAGCTACAAAACATCATGGTCAAAAACAGTAATTAGGTTAGTAATGTAGTGAAGTGATATGATATGATTATTATAATCCAGTCGCTCTGGCCTCCAAAGTTAAGTTGGGGTTTTCCGATGTACAGACTGTGATGTCTCACCTTGTGATCAGAGCCAGCGCTGAGCAGCATGGCTCCTTCATCCAGGAAGGCAAGAGCCTCTGTAACTCCACTGTGAGCCTGGAAACATCCCACACAGGTGGAGGTGGGTACTGACCACACTCTGATCTCTCCAGAAATAGAGCCAGAGCAGAGCAGGGAAAAGGAGGAAGAGAAGGAGAGACTGCGCACTGAGCGCTGGTGACCAGACAGTGACTGAGGAAACAGACAAGAGAAATAATGGTTGTATTACAAAACAAACAAATAAAAAAATACAAAGGCGATTATACCCTAGTTCAATCCAGACGAAGATGAAAAAAAGATGACTGGCTACATCTACACACACACACACACACACACACACACTCCACCTTAATATTTCACTGAAAAGATCAGTGGGCTAAACTATCAAAAACAAGTATCACTTTAAAGGTAATTTAAGGATACTCCAATCATTTATCTTTGTGCTGTCACACTCATGATGCATCAAAATTGATGCAGCAGTGTCAATTTTAGTTCACACATTCCTCTTGTTTGTCACAACATGGTCCACATCACCCACAATGAAACTTCACCAGGACTTCAGAGGCAGATTCTGGTGTGTTTTAACATAACCACTTTTGGTTATGATCTGGCTGAGGGGGTTCAGCCCTATGCAGAACAGCAGCAGGGACAGAGCATCTCCTTGATAGATACCGCACATAGCTCAGTGGGTAACACCACTGATTTTGGTACGGAAGGTCGGGGGTTCGAACCCTGGTCAGGGCATGGTCCTTAGGCAAAGCCCTTAATGCTATCTGCCTACCTCATCCGTAATGAGAGTTGGAAAAATAAGAGTCACACCGGCTCAGACGTTGCCCAGGTCAACAAGGTCCGCGTCAGTTGTTGAGGAACCAGGGCAACCTGACGAGAAGTGGGCTACTGGAACAAGACATTCATGGACAAGAGAGGAGAACAGGATATGTATACACACACACACACCTATAGTATTGTTTTTTGAACACACCCCTTTCAACTA
>NW_018130501.1:0-1606 GCF_001952655.1 Monopterus albus
GGCATGTGTTGGGAAAATAGAGGAATTTCATAGAAAAACATGTTACGGGTTGTAGCCAAAGGGTTGTATAGTAAACTAGTGAACCTGCCATCATCACTCCCATCTCATTATTCTTTATGAAGTTGTTACAGACACAACAAACTGGCAATGAGGCAAACCGGTGACAGCGCGAGCCCCGCTGTGTGGATAATAATTTGACCGCATTGAACAGTCAAGGCGGGGAAGGAGAGAAGCGAGCAGGACTCGTACAGCTAACAAGCTAAGTGCTATCGCTAACATGGCATGTGTTGGGAAAATAGAGGAATTCCACAGTGCTAATGAAGACTGGGAGTCATATATTGAAAGAGTGGAGCTCTACCTGGTCGCTAATGACATAGATGATGATAGGAAAGTCCCGACTCTTCTCAGCTTAATGGGTGCTAAAACCTACAACCTGCTACGTAATTTATTAGCCCCTACGAAGCCCTCTACCCAGGATTTTCAGGTGATTGTGAACACATAAAAAAATCACCTCAACCCAAAGCCAGTAGTAATAGCAGAAAGGTTTCGTTTCCATAACAGAAACCAGTCTAAGGATGAAAATATCTCAAAACTAGAAAATGTAGGCAGAGGTAAAGTGCACTGCTTACAAAAAAAGGTTGTGTTAAAAACACACGCTGTCCCTCCACGGCCTGACAAGCGTGGCGAGCTAAAAAATGAACAACAGCCAGAGCTCTCAGAAGAGGTTGCTGTCAGAAAAAGATCTCACACTGGAAAAAGCATTGTCTATGGCAGTGTCAATGGAGACAGCAGACAGAAACACCTTGGAACTACAAAAAAAAAGGCATGGAGAGTGGGCTGCATAAAATGACAATGAATGATAAACATAAGTGTTACAGATGCGGCAAAATCTCTCATGATGCAAATGATTGCTGGTTCAAGGACAAAAGATGCAGAACAAACCAGGACACTTAGAGAGAGTGTGCAAACAAAAATCAGATGGCAAGCAAACGCATAAGGCGAAACCACCGAATAGGAAGCCCAAGTACATGGTAAAACGCGTGCAGTATGTCGCCAAGAGTGAAAGTGGATCAGGAACTGAGTTTGACACAAAAGATCTGGCCTGTTTAGAGCTGCATAGTATCACTAAGGAAAAAGAGAGATACTTTGGCTTACACCAGAAGTGTCTGGTGTTCAGTTAAAAATGGAGCTGGACACGGGATCTGCAGTGTCAGTAATTTCTAGATCTGACTACAAACAACTGTTCACCACCCTGCCATTGCGAAAGACTCGTGTATGGCTCAAAACCTACACAGGTGAAAGTGTGTGTCCTGATGGAAAACTCAGGGTGGAAGTGGCATACAAAGGTAGTACACAGCATGGATTTATATGTCCTGAAACATGGTGGACCACCCCTTTTGGGACGGGAATGGTTGAGAAAGATAAAATTAGACTGGCACTCCATCAAAGCTTTACACATATCAGCCACAAACAACTACGCTTCACATAGTGTTACACAGAAGTTGGCACAAATACTTAGCACTCATGAACAAGTTTTTGGAGAAGGCATTGGTACACTGAAGGACATAAAGGCTAGGACTGACTTGGAGGAAAACGTAACGCCTAA
>NW_018130502.1:0-971 GCF_001952655.1 Monopterus albus
CTGGCGCATCTCCTATTTCCTGAAATGTGAAATGATGAGGCCGAGAGGAAAGGACGTGAGTTTCAGAGACAAGCGGGTCTGACTGAGCATACGCGCCCATGTGTTTTACGCACATACCAACATTTGAAGAGGTGACTCAACGTAAAATTGTAGTGTTTTACAGAACCGAGAAAGAAAATCTAAATGTATTTCAAACCTCAGCCCCTCCAAATGACAGCACGTTATACATGTTCCTATTTGACAACCATTATTACGGTGTGAAAAATCCTAGAGCGTTCATCGGTTCCAAGTTTTTTTGTCAGTACTGTCATAAAGGTTTTGACAGTCATTTGACACACAGATGCTCTGGTCATTGTAACGTTTGTTTTACTGCTGAGTGCCCAGGCACACAGAGAGCTTTATCAGACGGTGTGTGACAGGTGTAACCGGATTTGCGCGTCATCTTACTGTTTGATGAAACACAGGGAGTTAACATGGCGCCCACAAGCTGAAACACATGCCAGCTTGTGCCAAATCCATAAAAAATGCTTAAAATGCTCGAGATTGTATTACATCCCTCTGGCTAGAAATGTGAAACCCCACAAATGCCCAGAGTCTACCTGCTACACCTGTGGCGGGGTAATTTATGATGATGATCATAAATGTTATATCCAGAGCCTTGCCATGCCTGAAAAAGAAGATCATATTCCTGATTAAAAATTGATATTCTACGACTTTGAAACATACCCTGATCAGAACGGTACACACGTGCCATTTTATGTGTGCGCAATAACAGCGAGCAGTCTGGAGTGGGGTCATTTTGGGCCAGATTGCGCAGTGAAATTCTTAAAGCATTTCAGAAAGCCTCATTACCGTAAAGCGGTGATAAAGCGGTGTTTCTGGCCCATAATTCAAAGGGCTTCGATGGCCATATTTTGATTAATGCTATGCTGTCTCTGGGGATTAAACCAGAATTGGTTCTTCAGGGTTCA
>NW_018130502.1:1472-1604 GCF_001952655.1 Monopterus albus
GCCAACGCGAGCATCCAGTGGCTGGAGTGGATAATGTTTGACCAGGGAATATTCATTCAGCACACGCTAAACGGTGGTGAGATGGCCTTCAGTCCCCTCAGGGTGGACGGGTATAGCCAGCAAAACGGTGAA
>NW_018130503.1:0-1604 GCF_001952655.1 Monopterus albus
ATTGCAAGAATTATGATGTTTTTGAAGCAGGTCATTCTTAACTAAGAAGATTCTATAAACAGCTGATAAGAGCCAAGACAGGAAAATACCGAGTTTTACTTTTCTCACAGTGACTCTGGTGGGGTAATGCAGAGGGTAACAAATAGCCACATAGCGGTCAAGTGATATGAAAACCATGTTTCCAACTGAGGCAGATACTGAGATGGTGGTAACACACTTAAGCAGAGTACACATCACATCACCAAGAAACCAACAGGCTGTTCTTCTGAGGATTTCCTCAGGCAAGAGCACAAGGCCCACAAGGAAGTCTGAGACAGAAAGAGACAGGATGAGGAGGTTGGTGGGTTTGTGGAGCTGCCTGGAGACAGAGACGAGTTAAACCTGGTTAAACATCTCACAAGCAGGGAAAACGAAACATTAGAATAACAATTATCAGATGAATTAGCCAGAATAAATGTAAGTAGTACTTAAAGTGGAGCAAATGTGTCCTTTCTATTTATTACATTGAGCTTAAGTGTGCAAAAGTACTGTCAACAAGTCTAAATGATCATATACTGTTCAAAGTCACTGCTTCTCTTAAAATTTGACTGCATACTTAAGAAAAAAAAACAGTGAAGGTTCTAGAAAGAAGTGAATGTCTGCCTGAAGTGGGAGATTGAGATGATGATGAGCAGGTTCAGCGCTACAGTAAGCACAGAGTTAGTGGACAGCAGAAAGCGCAGAAACACAACTTGAGACCAAAGATGTGCCGGCTTCCTGCAAGAGGTGTTGAGGAGTTGTGGGAAGCAGAGCTCTGCTCTGTCGTGAGCCTCCATCATCAGACAGCTGCAGCTCTGACACCACTCCACTGACAACACACTGCTGTAAAGCCGATAAAAGTCTTTCTGCCATTGCCCTTGTCACTCCCACTCTCTCCTATTTTTGGAAACTGACACAACTCGCCTTCATCATCTTCACTACTTTAACAATCTCACTTCCTACCCTGCCTGCCCTTCCTCTACATGTCTCCTTCCTCTTGTGTTTTGCTCTCATCTTTCGTTCATTTCCCTTGACACCATTTTCTACTTAGACTACAGTCCAACTCCAGAAAGAGAAGAAAATAATAAAGTGCACACAGTTGCTTTTCAGGCTCCATAAAGCACACTGGTCAATGTCAGTGAGACAGTTCCTCTTAATGGCAGATTAAAGGTGATTGGATATTGTGCATCTGAAACATGTGAATCATTTCAGCTGCATCTAAGGCCTAATACCCCACAAGTACCCTGCACCACACAGTCAAGAAAGAATTGTCCCAGACACATGTCAGGGTGGAGGTGTGGTTGGACCCAATAGGACAACAGACAGGAGTTGCACATAAAGACTTTTATTAAAAACAAACAAAGAGCAGGTTACTGGGTGGAGGAGAGAGGAGACAGAAACTGAACAGGTAGTGGGTGGGAGAGAGGTCGAGCAGGTTCTGGATGGCATCGTGGTGCTGAGAGTGCTGAGCTGAGGAGTGCTGTGTCGGGGAGCGGAGATCTGGGGCTGAGGAGTGGAGATCACAGAGTTGGGAAACTGGAGCTGAGTATGGATATGTTTGACAAACCAGTGGGGAATGAACTGGA
>NW_018130504.1:0-1601 GCF_001952655.1 Monopterus albus
TGAGGCCAAAGTACAGTAGAGACACTGAGTGAATTCAGAAATCCACAAAGAGAATTTATGTTTTCTTATCTTAAAATGTCTACAGTATATGAAGAAAACAACGCTGCTATAAAAATTATTTGAGACCCTTTGTGTCTGACTACTGATTGTCATCTTCACATAACCTGTTGCATGATTTCATTTTTTTAATAGAAATTTTGATTATAATCAGTATTTATTGATAGTGTGAGTGTGTTGCTAGTAAAATGTGGCTGTACCATGACACTGGCTGTGGCAGATATCAAACCTGTCTTTTCAGGTCCTGGACTGTCTCTAGCTCTCACTGGACGTCCTGTCTCTCACACTCAGTGTGTGACTACACAGAGAGGTTTTGTTCTTGTTTTTGTTCCATGACTGTGTTTATTCTTTACTCTGTTGTTGTGTCCATGTTATCATAGGCACCATGCACTATTTTTATTTTACTGTTCAGCATCATCAAGTGTCATGTAAACTGTAAATTAACATGCATAATCCACATATTAGAAGTCTCGTTTTTCAGCAGACCCACATTTTTCAGCACTGCTACTGCTATTCAGTTTAAAAGTATCGAGACTTGTTGTAATGTAATCTTTGTGAGGACCATCATTTGCATAGTAAAGCAACACCAACAAAAAGCAAAATTTCATCAAACTCAGACATCCAATAAATTTAAGTAATTGAAGGATTCAAATTTAGTTGTCATATAAACAAATGTGTTGTTAAACCTGAGGTTACATATTGTACCTCAGTCTGGTATGCAAATAATACTAACAATTTTTAGAAGTATAAATAAAATTTTAAAAAATGTGTAATCATAAAACATCATAATTGATATACTGTATGAGCATTAAAACACTAAATGTATTCTGACCTGGTGAGTGCACATGTCAAATGGACATGTCACATCTGTAAACACAACTGTACACTAACATTTTTCTAATATGCAAATGTTCAGAGCAATGAAGTATGTGGTGGTACTCAGATTGTTTTGTTAGAATCTAACCTCTTTGTTAGAAATTAACCCAATTCTTTTGTTGGAAGCACGAGAAGTGACGACAGGAGAGGACTCTTTAAAATCAGCGGAGAGTTTACTGCATGTTTGATCACAGGTAGGCCTTACAGTGCTGGGATCAGAGAGATAGCGCTCCCGCAGGAGTTCCATCCACTGACCCCCGAGTCATGATTTCACAATACATTTATGCATTTTGGGCTGGGTCCGCCCCAAACAAAGATCTCGCGAAACCAGGTGTGTAAGTGTTGTCATGTGACTTTCTAGGCGGCAACCAAACAATGGGTTTTCTGTGCCAGAACCCTGATTGCAGTGTTAGGCAGTTAGATTAAGTGCATGTGCATTTGTTCATCTCCTTCATTCCCTGGTGCTAACCAAGGGAATGCAGGGCAGCTTGTGTAGTTTATTTATTTCCCTGATGCCCTGAGGGAAGAAACTGTTGCATAGTATGGATGACCTAGCTCAAATGCTCTGAAGTCTCCTACCAGAGGGCAGGAGAACAAAGAGGCTGTTAGATGGATGAGAGGAGTCCATCAGGATGTATATCAGATCGGCTGTATTGACTGATATGGTT
>NW_018130505.1:0-1601 GCF_001952655.1 Monopterus albus
CCATCCACTTCAAGGGCTGGTGAAGGCAGAGCCGGCGGAGGACAGAGGAGACCGGTTTGATCTGTGAAACATGAAAGACGGTGAATATGGAGGGAGTCAGGTAAGGTGAGTTTGACAGCCGTGGGATGGATGATTTCCTGGATGGTAAACGGCACCAGGAACCGGGGAGAGAGCTTGGGGCATGCCCCCTTGATGGGTATGTGGGTGGCCGAGAGCCATACCTGTTGCCCAACCTGGTAGGTAGGAGCGGCCCGACCACGGTGATCGACCAGGTGTTTAGTTTGTTTAGCCATACGTAGGAGTGCGGCCCTGGTCTCGTCCCAGATCTGGTGGCAGCGGTTAATGTGGGCTTGGACTGACGGGACAGCGATGTCAGTTTCGGCGGCGGAGAGGAGAGGGGTTTGGTAGCCAAGAGAAGCCTGAAAGGGCGAGATTCCGGTGGCGGAGCTGGAGAGGGTGTAGTGGGTGTATTCCACCCAAGGCAACAACAGACTCCAGTCTTCGGGGGCAGTATTGGTGACACAGCGGAGAGCATTTTCCATCTCCTGGTTCAACCATTCAGCTTGACCGTTGGTTTGAGGGTGATAACCAGAAGAAAGACAGGGACATGCACCGATAACTGTTCAAAAGGCTGACCTGACGTGTGAGGTGAACTGTGGGCCACGGTCAGAAACAATAGTGAGGGGAGTGCCATGAATGCGAAAGATGTGTTGAACCAGGAGCTGGGCTGTTTTGGTGGCAGTGGGGAGTTGAGGAAGGGCAAGGAAGTGAGCAGCTTTGGAGAAGCTCACAACAATGGTGAGGATGGCTGTGTTGCCTTGGGAGGGAGGAAGCCCAGTGACAAAATCTAGTGCAAAATGAGAGCAGGGCTGGCTGGCTGTAGACAGTGGCCGAAGGAGACCCGCAGGGGAGTGATGGAGAGGTTTGGACTGCGCACAGGGAGGACAGGCAGCTACGTACTCCCTGGTGTCTTTTTCTAGGGTGGGCCACCAGAAGTAACGTTTCAGGAGGGAGAAGGTTCGTTGTACCCCCGGATGGCATGCTAACCGAGAGGCATGGGCCCAGTCCTGGGGGACGTATAATCTATCTGGTGGTCCACCCCCGGGATCAGGTTCTTGTTGTTGGGCCTCCTGTATGGTGTCTTCTATTTCCCATGTAATGGTGGTGTGGTAGTGGGACTAGGCAGGACCCAATGAAGATGTCTGGAGACTGAAGAGTAGCTTCAAAAGATTCTTTATTTCATGCATGGAGAGAAATCATACACAACTTTGCAGATGCACAGAGTTCTCTGAGTTCTCTGAGTCACTGGCAAAAGGGGCAGTCCCTTTATACCCAAGTAGCACAATGCACATCCATTGAAACTCATACTGTTATCTTACATTTTAACAACTTCCCCAGCTGCCTTGCTACAGCAAAAGGACAGCAAGACCTTGACACTGAGTGGGGCCGCCAGGTTCCTGGGTGCCACACTCCCTTTTCCTTCTCACACAAGACACATTTATGAGTGCTAGACATTAATTCTGCAAACTATGCAAGCTGAACTGATAAGCTTGCTCAAAACTTAAACTTATTACAGTTAGCTGATAAGCAGTGCACAAAAT
>NW_018130506.1:0-1600 GCF_001952655.1 Monopterus albus
ATTGCACGATTAGACACACCTGCCCCACTTCGCTGATACTCACTAGCTGCACCTCGTTAGTCTCCCTCCTTACTTATACACTGCTCACCGTTCCTCCCCTGCCAGTTCTTTCTCAGTTCTCCAGGCCCCATTCATGTTCACGTTTTGCCTTCCTGTCCCAAGTACGCCCGCTCCTTTTGCTATTCTCTATCCTGCCCGACCGTAACTGTTTTTTTCTCCTCATCGGACCTCTCCTCTGGACCCTGGTTTCCCTCAGCTCTACCAGCCACCGCTTCACAGGTCGATGCACAGTCTCCGTTAATCTGTCTCTCTGTTATACTCTTCTCTCAGTCATCATCATCTCCACCCCGACCAGCCCAGGAGTGAATCCAAAATCCGCAGCCCGGCCCGTCATCACTCCATTGACTGTGTTTCCTGCTACAGCTGATCGACACCCAGTCCTCTCACTCCTCCTCATTTCATGTAAATATTTTTTCACTGTTGGCACTGTAAATAAAACCCACTGCTTGCACCGAAGCCAGCCACCTGGGTCCATCTTTTTTCTGCTCGCTCAGCTCTTTGTTCAAGCGTTTCTAACAGGCCACCTACCAATTAAATACAAAAACCCACTCATTTCTCTAGCTGGCACATGGAACCCATTTCTAACACATTTCAACTTAAACCAAACACCTGAGGCTGAGGCCACGCACATTCCCACCAACATCTAAAAATTTAACAAGCTGATTTTATTAGCAGTACTGTTATGATCAGTATTTTTGGTCATTTTTAATTTATTTATTTATTTTCCCTGCTTTTCCCTTTCTTGCATTTCATAGACTGCATAAGTTGGAAATACTACAATCTTGTTAAACACTGTCTTTTTGTAATGCCATGTATCTGTTGTCTCCCATGTTCGGTACTGTTAATGTGTTACTTTGTTTCAATAAAAAAAAACAGTGGACTTCATGCTCAAAACAGTTGAGATGCCATGGAGATGCCAGGGGCCTTCAGGAACAGCCTCCCCCCACCCACCTTACCCCCCTCACCACACTTGGCAGCACTGCACCAGCAATAAAGTCCTACCATTTCCTAGGCTCCACTATTTGCCAGGACCTGAAGTGGACGTCCAACATCAGCACCATCATCAAGAAGGCACAGCAGAGGATATATGTCCTGCACCAGCTGAGGAAGTTCAACCTGCCTCAGGAGCTGTTGATACAGTTCTACAGAGGAATCATCGAGTCTGTTCTTTGCTTCTCCATCACTTTCTGGTTTGTCTCAGCAACCAAACAGGACAAGAACAGACTCCAGCAAACAGTCAGGTCTGCAGAAAAGATTATTGGTACAAGCCTACCCTCCATGGAGGACCTGTACACCTCACAGGTCAAAAGGAGGGTGGAGAAGATTTGTGCAGACCCCTCATACCCTAGACACAAACTGTTTGAATTCTTCCCCTCTGGACGGCACTCCAGCTCACTGTGCGCCAAGACAACCAGGTGCAGGGACAGTTTCTTCCCTCGGGCCGTCACTCTGATGAACACTTGACCCATGACAGTATGTCTGGACAATAAACCCTCAGTGCAATACATGTAGATGTACATTGTACATATAGATCTGTTGA
>NW_018130507.1:0-1600 GCF_001952655.1 Monopterus albus
ATTGCAGGGTGATTCTCTCTGGGTATCAGGATGCACACAAAACATAACAAACAAAAAAAAGCCGATAGAGAAGCAGAACTTTCTTTCAGCCCACTTACCCACCACCCACAATATAATGTAGGCCGTCAAAACACAGTTTGCATTAACAGAGAGATGAACAAAGAGAGCATTAGTCCCTAATGCTCAGCTGCTTTGTCTAGCCTCAGATTTGGGGTTTGAGATCAGCTCTTGTTCTGAGAAAATCCCAGCTCTGTGCAGTGCTGTAGCTCTAACAACCACTCAGCCTGAAACCAGTCAGGAATTTGTGTAGAGCAGTCCAAAAACAATTCTTTCTCATGATCCTGGAAAAATTGGCTATGGTTTTTTCTTGTAACGCTTCACTTTCAGTTTGACTGTATCCACAGCAAACCTTTTCCTGTCCATTCACTCTGACATCACATTTGACAGTGGGTGATTTGTTTATCTCATCCTGGGTCTGTACAGGGCCAACAAGTGGATCTGTGGCCTCACTGGTGTTCAATGGCTGTTTGTCATGACACACTGGACTCTGGCCTGGCTGCCCACCAGTTTGTGTGTGTGTGTGTGTGTGTGAAAGAGAGAGAGTTTGATTTTCAGATAGTGAAGGGAGGTCACGCTGTTGACACTGGGGGAAATTATTTATCAGCTGATCAACTGTTCCAGTATCAATGCTCTTTGTAAATAAGCTTAAAAAGGTATCAATGCTTTTTGTAAATAAGTGTGGTGGTTAGGACCTGATGTGAGCTATTTGGTTCCCCTTTACATAAATTCTTGGAGGACAGTCAAGATTGGAGATTAAATTTAAAATAAAAATTCTCCCACCCTAGGCTCCTACCTGCTAGAGTGACGCCAAGGGTTGTGGTGGGTAGGACCTGATGTGAGCTAAATTAATTCAGACAAATCATTCCAATTATAATTAATATTACAATAATTCAAGGCAGTTCAATAGTTTGGCAGACAATTCAACAGCCTAAAAGATAGGGGAGAGAGTCACCGTTCCTGCAGGAAATAAATGCAGTATTAGCCAAGAAGATTGTCACAGTCTCTTTTAGGTCATAAGCACAGTCAAATCAGTCACATCCCCCCGGCCGGGGTCTCACTCTCTGTCCTTCTTCCGCACGCACACACTACACTACTCTACTACATCAGCATACTGTTGTGTCTGCTCGGACACGGAGGAGAGTGAGTAAAGAGAGGCGGACGCAGGGAGCTGACTTCGGTGCAAGCAGTGATAAATTTATTTACAGTGCAGTGAGAAAAAAGACGATATGATAACAGGCAAGTGTAGAATGATGGGAATAACTGGGTGTTTATCAGCAGCAGAGAAACCAGTTTGTGGTGAGATGGATGGGAGAAGGCCAGGCTGCGGACTGGGGGGGTCATTCCTGAGCTGGTCGATGGGGAGACGGTGGTGGCTATGGAGAAAGAAGGCAGGAGTTTGTACAGATGAGTTAAGAAGACTGTGCATCGACCTGAAATGGTGGAGACTGGAAGGGCAGAGTAGGTCTAGGGTTTGGAGGAGATGTCCGTGGAGGAGGAAAACAGTAGAAGGAGAATATGGCACCGCACCCAACTGGGGAGG
>NW_018130508.1:0-1597 GCF_001952655.1 Monopterus albus
ATTAGAACACAGTTTAAAACATACTTATTAATGTAATTTTCATGACAGTGTGTAATGTTAATTTTACCTGTGATCATTGAATAAATCAGCACTGTTTTGAAGTTACTTGGACTGCTTCGTCTCTCAGAGTTAGCGTGGTTAAAAGAACTGGGTCCAACAGTGGTCACTGAAGGCAACACTGCATCTGTGCAAAGTCACATCCTCTTCTTTCTCCTACCCACATCCTGTTTGTATTGGTGTCATATTGTCAATATAGAATAAAACAAAACAGTACTATCTTAATAGTTTCCTTTCCTTAGAGGTAGTATTGCTCCCTGTTAGGGCAAAACTAATATAAGTGGAGAGAAAGGAACAAGGAGCTCAGTTGTCTTCTATGAATTTATTAAAACATGCAGATAATTCAGCTGAATGGTCACCACCAAGTCCAACAGTAAATGACAAGGAATGAAAAGATACAATCTTTATAGGCACAGCAAACCAGTAATAGGGCAAAGGGTGTGGAGACAAACCTGAGGGGCCTAATATGATAACCATCAGCAAGATATGATTACTGCCCAGACAGCCAAGCAAACATGTTCCACCCTGAATGTGAAAATTTCACATTCCTATTCTAGAAGTCTGACTGTTTTTCTTAGTGCAGCACGAGTATTGCCACCTCACACCATTGCTGTACAAATGCCACATAAAATCAAAAACAAGAAGCAAAGAGTGTCAAACTACGGATACTTATTGCTGACACGATTTATGATTCTTCTTTTATAAATCTGAGTACTGCAAAACAGATTTTTGTAATTCTAATAGTGTTTTCTGAGAACTGCTGATGTAAGGCACAGCATTTGAATTTCTCTTAACATACTGTGTAGTTCCAACACAAATGTACAGGCTTTAGTAAAAAAGAATAATAAAATAGCAAACCTAAGCAGAAGATCAAATAACATTGCATCATTACAAAAACCTGAGTTATTATATTTTTTAAGACACCATAATTTACCTTTATAACAACACACCTAGAGCTGGGTGTGGTTCAGTTTCCATTAGGGCTCAATACCCAACCCTTGTTTCATCATAACCACATTGCTGAGCTGATAGAAGTTGATAAGCAATAATAAGAGACACTCTTCCACATACCATCATCAAGGAAAAGTCCTCCAACAAATATGTCGAAACTGACTGTGATAACAAAGAGGAACGGCTGTTTTACTGTTGTTGTTACTGGGTCATATTTACAGAAACAAACCCATAAACATCCCACAGTGGTTTTATATTCTAGCTCAGTGGTCCCCAAGGCCCGGGCCGCGGACCGGTACCGGTCCGTGGATCAATTGGTACCGGGCCGTACAAGAAATGAATAATTATTTTCGTTTGAATTATTCAAACTAGAAAACATTCCCCCAATCATTAAAATCAAATATTGTAATTCCTGTTTGCTTTAGACTGAGTGGGAAACCACTAACAAGTTATATTTCACAAAGCCGTGTCCCACTTAATTATTTTTGCTGCAGCCATTGAGCTTTTCATTCTTGCACAGTGCACACTGTGTTTACATTGACAGATTTGCATTTATTGTGAAATTCTTGGTAGGCAATGGTTTCCTAAT
>NW_018130509.1:0-1594 GCF_001952655.1 Monopterus albus
AGTAATATTGCAAAATCCATAGTACCAAATGCAAATAAGAGGAAAAATATATGTGCAAAGTTTTTATGCTTGTTTGTTGCCCACAAAATATATAGCCATTGAATTTGTTGAGAGAATGTGACAGTTTCCATTGCAGTCAAGCCAACAGTTAGGATGTAGAGTACTGTTGTTTGGTTGATGATGCCAAGGACAAATCATCATTCATTAGTAGTATATTGCACCATTAATGTATTGAAAGAAACTGTCATCAGATGTAATCAGTAGGTTGTTTGTGAAAGAACCATATTCACATTTTAATTTTGATATTTCTAATCATTGTAGGAGCTGACCCAGAGGATCTTGTATCTGTTTGGCTGCCATCTACAGGACTACATCAGGGCCAAGGAACTGGTGGCTGAGCAGCAGATGCCCCTGACAGCAGAGTGTAGCAACGAGAGTGAGCGGTTGTGGAAGGTGTATTCCAGGGTTACCACACCTCATCTAGCCATGGCCAGTGACACAGTGGAACTCAACTACACCCGAGCAGTCGTTGACTTGTTGCTGCATGTTTTGGTGCCATCGCCGCACTTAGAGACCCGCACTGGGCGATTTGTTGTTGGAGAACTCATCACTTGTAATGTCTTTCTCCCTCTCATTGGAAAACTGTCTGACCCTGACTGGCTAAACCTTCTCATGATTGAAATATTTGAAAAGTCCCAAAAGCCACAGGAACCAGTTGTTACAGAGCCAATGACATCATTGTCATCACCATCCCCTGCTGAATCAGAGCTTGGTTCGCTACAACAGACAACACATGCACCTCAGAAGAATACGGAAAGTCCTCCAGCAAGAGCAGAGACTGAAATGGTCCAAGAGACAGAGATGAATGAGCTTGGTGCCTGTGATGTCTTTGACTCAGAGGAGGTGGACTGTCCACAGAATAGAATAGCTGAAGAGGAAGAAACTACTCAACCTTATCTAAAGCATTGCACAAGAGTCAAGTCAAGCCCATTTTACCAGGAAAATTACTCTGATCCAAATTCTCCTTTGGTTGGCTATAAACGGAGTTCTAGTGATTCCCTGGTCATGATAAGGCGAGAGGAGGGTCTCTATGACAGAGAGAAAGAATATATTACATCTGTCGAAAACCACAATGGTGTGAACTTGGAAAATGTTTGCCCCTGTCCAGTGGATGGCTCCTGCCCTAAGGTTCTGGTCAATTCAAAACCAGTAGAACATCCTAATGGCTGTGGCCCCTCATTAGTTGGGATGGGAGTGGGGACTGCCAACCTCCAAGACTTGGAGAGGGAGGGTGGTTCCCCTTCAGTCAACTCACCCAGAGACTTCCTCCTGCATGTAGAACCGACCGGGTTGGGGAACCCCAATGAGCTGACTGTAGTCAGTCCATTGCAGGGCTCTTGCCCCATGCAGTCATTCAGTTTTGAGCCCCTCAGCAGCCCTGATGGACCAGTCGTCATCCAGAACCTCCGCATTACTGGCACCATCACAGCTAAAGAACACAGAGGCACAGCCTCACACCCCTACACACTATACACCATCAAAGTAGGGAAATGACATAATCTCATTCTATTTCTTCTGCTTTTGTTCATTATTC
>NW_018130510.1:0-1593 GCF_001952655.1 Monopterus albus
GACTAATTTATTAATTTCTAACAGTTACACTTAAATGACAGACCATGTGCCAGCTGGAAAACAAATGGTTTGCTCTGCTATGACAAATATCCAACAGTGCTAAAGCCAAAACCTTTATCCATTTCAGAGCTCACACACACCACACTGGACACCATGGTTCCCCACACAATTTAAACCATTTTCCAATCCTTTCTGCCACATGAGCCACATGTTTTGATGTGAATCTGAGTGGGGCCTGCTCAAATGTCCAAATGGATTACATAGAGTGACATATTTCATACCTTTACTAGTACTGTACTGCAATATTATAAACCTGCTTTGGATCATAAATAATGCCCTACTTGTGATTTTGCCAATAACTGCTGTATGTTTGGGGTATTTTCACAGGTTGAACTAGATGACAAATTCAGGAACCAGGCTTCTGGACTCTGCGGAAACTTTGACGGCAAGCCAGATGATTTATTTAAAGATGGTAAGATCTTTTTCAGTATTATTCAGGGATAATACACTGTAGCTTTTAATTTCCACTTAAAACTGAAAAGAAATGAGTAAACAGTCTATAAGACTCAGGAAAGAGGATGGGCCCTTCTTTTACAAGCTTGTACTTGCTGTTGTATGAACTACAATGGGATTAAAAACTGCCACAGAGTTTGACTTAAGGATGCAAAAATTCTTAGTTAAGGTTCCTGAAGCTAGTGATGCACACTGATTATTAGTACAGGCTGACTTTGAACAAGCAAAATAAATTCTTATACATTAAAACATCTGAGAATAATTTTTATACATACATTAACATAGATACATACATACATACACTTGTGTGAGTCACCAGTCGACATCAGGACTAGGACCACTAGACACCTGAACTGTTTTTCCCCAGGGCTATTGCTGTCCTTAGCAACCTATCTCTGCACCCTCTAACGCCAACATTAGCCATCATAACGTCCCCCACATTCACTTAATCAATGATCTAAAACAGTACAATCCAATCTTATGGATTTTATTGTGCAACAGGCAGTACATTTTGCAATAATAGTCCGTACTTTATTTTATATGTATTCTTATTTAAGTTGTATGTGTATTATTCTTGTTATTATTATTTCATTGCTGATATTATTATTCTGCTCTTATTCTTATCATTGGGTTTGTCCTATTGTTATTCCAGTTGTTCCTTACTTTTCTATTTCCCACTGTGATATAGCACCAAGTCAAATTCCTGTGTATACTGTATGCTTGGTGATTAAAGCAGTTCTGTTTCCTGCAACTTATTGCAAAATTATTGAAAAGGGGGATTTAAACTGCACTGAAAGTTTTTATTCAACAGCAAGACACTGGGATGAATAATCACAATGACCACTGTTGTGTGATTGTACTGCAGGGGTTACGCTGTCTCCCACAGAATATGGTGCATTCTACCAGGTGAATGGACCAACAGAGAGCTGTGAGGAGCCCAACCAAGCCCCAGAACAGGACTGTGATGATAAGGTAACTCTTCACTGTTTGTTATACCTCCAACATATTTATATTAAACATCACATTAAGTTGTGGCTGAAGGAAATGTCCTTGCTATCATATAGGTGCAGAAATTAAAAA
>NW_018130511.1:0-1593 GCF_001952655.1 Monopterus albus
TGGCATGTAAGCTGAGTCTTCATTGCTATGGTCCTATATGTAAGCCTCTATGTGAAAGCTGATATTCTTAGCAATTATAGCATTTTTCAGACAAAAATGTGGAAATGTCTAAACAGCATATAGCAAACAATCATTGGTTAATCATAACATTTGCAGGAGGAATCCATTATGCTGGAGACAGTGTCACACATTTATCACAAAATTCTACTCAATAATCAAAATCAATCACAAACCTATGAGTCCACCCCACCTACATGTATGCAATAATATATGTGAATATGTGTTAACCCCTAGCAATAGTATGAAGGGAGGTCACAGTCTTCTTTCCCGTCCGAGGGGTCCTCTTGGAGGCAATGGCTGGGGGAGGCGACAGTAGTGTGGTGGTAGAGCAGTTGTCTCCCAACCAGAAGGTTGAAGGTTCAAATCTTGGTGCTGGCAATCCGTGTTGAAGTGTCCTTGGGCAAGACACTGAACCCCCAACTCCCTTACCAAAAATTTATTCAAACCAATCATCTATGTAATTTTGAATTCCTGAATGTTCAGCCAGCCCTGCGATGGATTGGCGACCTGTCCAGGGTGTACCATGCCTCTGCCCGATTGCCGGCCGGGATTTGCTCCGCAGCCACCTAATCAACTAATTTATATTCATCAGGAACACCACGTGGGATGCCTATTGCATCAATATAAGTGGGTGAGAATTTAGCTGGGTCAAATATGGCCTCCCGTTTTGAACGGTGTTCTTTAAAAGGATGATTAGATCCTGACAGTATATCTAACACAGAAGCATTTATCAGGGTAACTGGTTCTATAAGTGATATCATTGTACAAACCAGTCAGGAGGGAGAGTATTAAGCAGTCTATATCTACTACATTACCAATACACATCAGATCTTGTCAGGGTCGCTCCGTTTTTACCTGCCCTCTCTCACCTCCACACACCTGCCAACTATCCTCATCATCACCACCTGTTGTCTATCCTGCAATTACTCGCCTCCTATATCTACCCTGCCTGCCTACCGGCTCACTGCCAGTTCGTTGTTTGTTCCCACGCAGATGACTTGTGCTGTTCCATCTTGTTACTATCTTCATATGTATTCTATTCATATTAACCTCCTTATTCTCTTAAGCCTTCTCCTCGCCTGTTCCAGCCATCAGCTCCCCTTTGGGCTATTGAGCCTCCTCACGGAGTTGTCATCCTCAGACCAACACCATTCGCTACTCCTCGGACCAACATCAATCTACCTGGTCGGTGCTCCCCCATCCTGTTTTCCACCTACTCATCATGTCTTCTGCCTTTCCTTCAGTCTCAACCATCTCTACCTCGACCAGCCAGTGAGTGACCCTTATGCTCCACAGCTCTACCCTGCTACAACCATCATCATCTCTGCCTGAGCTAGCACCCATGACCCTCTTTGCCAATACTGGACATTTATATGTATTGTTTGACACGTTATCACCGTTCTAATCTGTACAGCACTATTAAACACTGTTTACATTGAAATCAGCCACCTGAGTCCACTCCCTCTATCACACCACTGTGTGTGGCGTGTAGCCATAACAGATCTAGCAAAAGTCAAGCATGTAGCATTAGCC
>NW_018130512.1:0-1592 GCF_001952655.1 Monopterus albus
GCATCAGGCTGCTTTACAAACCTCATTCGTCTGAAGATATGTGAGGATTCGGCGGCCACTCTGAAAAACATGCTAATTAGGGAAACCATCAGACCTCCAGTCGTGTAAATCATCCGTGACCGTTGTGCCACCAGCGCTCTCGACTTTTCATCAACATCTGATGGAGCTTTAAATAAGACGTCTTTCCTCCGGTGATGGATCCAAACTCATTACGTCTCAATAACTCTGAGCAATGTGCTCGGCTGACAGTTGGTGGAGAGCAGAAATCAGCTGGCTTAAATTGTGTTTGGAACCCCCAGGCCACGTGTACTTTACAGCATGTGCACGTCATGGTGCTGTCTGCTGTGTTTCTGCGTTACGTTTCTTGATGTGGCCCAAGGCTGTTTGTGTGCTTTTAACGAGATAACTGAATTTCAGTCGCACACAGAAGTCGTTCTCTGAAGATTCACATTTCACTGCTTCGCTTCCCTCTAGTTTCTACAGTCAAACGCTGGCCGGAGACTTTTGACCTTAGCGAGGCCTTAGAGCCAGGCCTTTGTTTCCAATGTTACAGTGCTTTGCCGAGTATTAGTCGCGCTTTGCAAAACGGTGTTGTTGAAAGGAAGTTGCTTCTGTGTGGAAGCCACCATTGCGTCTGCTGTGCCCAGGAGATCGTCCTCTGCCAGCAGCTGTTTGAGGACACATTTGTGTCCAGGATTAGCCTTCTTTGTTTTTGTCATAGCACCAAGAGCAGCCTCTGCTTTGTTTGTTCCCTCACTCTGAACCTTCTGTGATCTGCAGTTTAGGTTCTGCAGTGTTTCTTCATTTTGTTTGTGTCTACTGTTAGACTCATATTTCAGTTTAGTGTAAATATAAACCTTTCTCTTCAATCTCTGGGAAAGGTTTTTGCTAAATTTGGACAAAACCTTGACTCAGTTTGTTCACCAGAGAGCACTGAAGCATTTAGTCTTGAGCTATAAAATGTCCCAAATACAACAAATATTGTACCAATATCAGTTTTTTACCCTCAGAAATCTAAATCAGTATCGGCCTTAGAGAGGCCAATGCTGTTCAGGCTGTATCCAAAACACTGGTTTGTAAAAGACACAAGAAGAACCTTCCAGGTCCAGGTTCTGTGCAGAACCAGGCTACAGGTCTGGGATAACTAAAAGGGACCCAGTCAGGTTTACACTGTGGGTTTTTCCGCTCTGTGACCCAGGGTGTTGATGGGCTGCAGTGTGGAGGAAATTCAGTCAGCAGATGATAAAAAGCTGCGGCAGATGCCACACAGACCCCCGACCAGCTGACAAGACTGAGATCCAGAGAATTAATCTCTTTACTCATCTGTTTTGGCATCATCTGGTCTCACTCTGGCTCTGCGAAGTACGCTGCTATCTACAGCTGCGGGATTCTCACCTAAATAGAAATCATCCTTATTTTGATTAGAGTGAAGGTTTCTGTTGAGTCGAGATGTCCCGAGATGTTTCTTCCGATTAGTATCAGCTACATGAACCCGATCAAACCTCCAAACGTTCCTGTGTTTGGTCCCCGCAGCCTGCTCCTCATCACATCACACTCTCCACTCAGAACAGGTCAGCTGTTTAAACGGATCA
>NW_018130513.1:0-1590 GCF_001952655.1 Monopterus albus
TTTTTTCATCTAAAAATTCAGGGACAGTAACAGATGCCTGGAAGACAATTTTCTCAGATATGGTAGAGACATGATGTTTTTATTAAGTCTAAATTGAAGCTGAAACACTTGTGGCTGTACAGCATTACCTCATGGAGATTTTACTTGGGAGAGTTTGCTTTAAAGCAAAGTAGCCCTATTTTTAGAAGATGCACTAGCACCACCTCAGTCCATAAAGGTTTCAGGCCACCATTGATGCTTGAGACTCATATGGATGTGGAAAAAGTACTGGAAGTCTCTATTCAAGCAAAAGTGCTACTACTTTTATTATGCTGTTACTGTTATTGTTTATAGCTAAGGGGAATGTTATTATGGTCTTAATAATATTATAGAATATGTCATAATACTTTAAACAAACAAACGAAACCTGGAAAGATCCAGATTTGAAGGAAGGCAGGGTCTTTATGGTAGGAACACTTTTAAATCACTACAGTTTGTTATTAGGGCTAAAACTATGTTTACTTCCTAAAAACACATTTATGTTTTTTTCAGTATGTCACTGTAAAAGCATCAACATTAGCATGCTGAGATAACAGCTTCAGCTCTGCTGAGACGGCTGTCTGCAAGCCTTTGGATCCCAGAAGCAGAGATTTGCTCCCTCAGGCAAAAGTGCATTCATGAGGTCACTGAGGCTCAAAGGTGCCGTTCCAGTTCATCCCAGTGCTGTGGGATGGGGTTGAAGTCAGGCCGGTCAGGTTCTTTCACACCAAACTAACTTTGCTTCATGCATTAGAGCACTGTCATTAAAAAAATAAATAAATAAATGTGATCCAAATCGCACCTATGAGGAGCTCAGTGAGACAGAGAGAATGAATGGACTGGTTATTTTTATAAACAATCCTATAATTTTATTAATATAATAGACTACAAAGTGATGTCATTGTATAGATATGTTAATGCATTTTGCTGTAGCCTATGTGCACATTCATTTAATTTTATTTACTCTTTCTTTTGCTGTGCACTTGCTGGAGTTTTCCTCCACCCTAGATTACTCAAATCCAGTTTGAGTATTTAACTAAGTTAAGCCGAGGTGTCCACAAAAGCAGCTTTTCCAATATCCACATATTCAACCTTTATCACATTACAAAAAGATCAGCTTGAGACAGCAATAAATTCATGAACTCCACCTTCCCTGTAGAGTGAGGGATAAGGTTAAAGCCTAAGCGAGGTTCGGTATTTGGACAAAGTAGATTTGCCAAATTGGATGTGATACAGTGAAATTACTTATTCTCCACATCCCACCCAATGACATCCTCCTCCATTCATAAACACACCTAAATGACGTTTAAATCCAATTGGCATACAGCATAACATTACTATCACTACATGAATTTTAATTTTCTTTCACGACTTAAGATATCACACACCAAGAAAGTGAAAAGTGTAATATAAAATTATTCAACATGCACAGTCCTGTGCACACAAACACACCCACACACTCATACTATACACACATCTTAAATTTCCATCTAGCTTTGCATAGATGGGAGTAGCTTTATTAATTTAACCTCCCCTAAAATCCAATTACTCACTATATGGATTGTTCATTAT
>NW_018130514.1:0-1589 GCF_001952655.1 Monopterus albus
AGACTGGGGGGAGGATCAACCGCTAGAGCCCCTACCAAACGGGGACAACAAACCCGAAACCACAAACCTACCGACGATAATGGAGGATAAGGATAACGAAGATCAAGCTTTAGATGAGCTCATTGCTCTCATTCGTGAAACAGAAAACAAAACACTATTTACCAGACATGATCACCACGGAAACAAGAGAGCCAATTGGCATCTGAAACCCAAAAGGCCCATTCTTATTGTAGGTGACTCTAACCTGAACAAACTCGATTATGCAGAGGACAATAGAGTCCAAATTGACTGCTATCCTGGGGCCAACCTATCACTGGCAATACACCTTTTAACTTACAACACTCCCACAAATGATGACATCCAAGAGGTCATCTTGGCGTTTGGGATCAATGACAAAGGTCAGGATGACCCCCAACTACTCAAAAAATACGTTCAGAAACTAATCTCCACGGCGAGGTCAACTTTTCCTAACGCCCGCATTCACGTACCACTAATCAACTTCGCGAAAATACTACCCACTAGGTGGGAACAAAACTTAAAACAACTGAACCAAATAATCGCAGCAACAGGCACGGCCATACCTAGGCTGGACAGCGCAAAGTTCACCACAGGACCGGACCTAATACACTGGAGTGGAGACACGGGAGCAGCAATGTGGGACCATTGGATGTCTTTTTTAGACTCAGACCCAAACCCCACCAGCAGGGGAACTTAACACAAAAAAATGAACCAAAAACAGTTATCAACCTAGCCACCGCGGTTCAACTCTCTCCAGCACACATAAAACTTCTAGAGAAAGACCTCTCATACATACCAACCAACACGAGCTTCCCACACACGAGAGGGTCATGAGCGGCCCACCTGCAACAGTACTATCAAAGACTAAAACTAGCAGTCCAGGCTACTCAAGATCCTTCTTGAGACAAACTCTAAAACAGAGCCAAACTGAAACCCCCAAAATGACAACAACAAATGAGGTTGAAAAACAACTGGTACCACTAGTCTCAATATACTCAACACAGGGCAGACAAATGCACCACAAATGGAAAGGCAATCTTGCCGAGCGAACTGAAAAGAAACGTTTACCCGACTCCCTCAAAATAATCTCGGCCTTCGAAATGAACCTGAACTTACAGGACTTATTGGTCAGAGCTAAACTACCTACCCCCCACCCGAGCTAAGGCTTCCCAACCTACCGAACCACCAATAGTAATTAACCACCAAACCGGCACCCCTTTTTTTCACACAATCAGGACTTACCTTGGCAGCAACCAATTCGGTTTACCTCATCTACTGTGATGAATGTGAGATGCAATATGTAGGTGAAACCAAAAACTCAATTAAAACCAGAAGGTGGGCTCACCGTCATAACAAAGTGTGGCCGCAAAACAGACACAAGACTGGTCCAACACTTCCAGCAACATGGCCTGAAGAGCCTCAGGGTCATAGCACTGGAAAACAGAATGGGCTGGTCCAAGGGCCAACAGCGAAGAGCAGAGCAGATCTGGATAGAGAGACTCCACTACAGATACCCATTTGGACTCAACCAGAACTAAAACAAGAGGGAGAAATAAACACACACGCACACA
>NW_018130515.1:0-1588 GCF_001952655.1 Monopterus albus
GATTCTGTTTCTCTCCCTCTGAATTAAAATTATCATATGTTGTTCAATAAATGATGATTGGCACTGCAGTGATTCTCCCTGTGAATTAATTCTATACACGACAATAACAGTAAGGTCTAGACCTTACTTTGTAAAGTGTCCTGAGATGACTTTTGTTGTGATTTGGCGCTATACAAATAAAATTTGATTTGATTTAATACATGAATTGTCTAACCAATGTCTATCTGACTAAAAATACCTAACAGTCTACAGCCATTTGTACATTTGAAGTTTTATTGTACATTTTAAAAAATTGAAAAATTCTCCAGAAGGATATACTGTAGCTGCATTTATGTGTAAATTCCTTTCCATCTTCACTTTCTGAACTGAACTTTCTCCAGTTCAGAATGAACCTTTGTATCATTAATCCAAGCATTCTTCAAAAGGTCCTCTTGCCCCTAACAATATAAACAGATGCTGAATTTACAAAGTCAACGTACTATGTAACTTTGCAATAAATACTTTCAAACTCAGATTTGTATCTGCTTGGTCAGGAATTGTGCAAAAACAATTTATCAAAACCAATTCTTGTTCTTAATGTTTCAAAACTATCAGAGACCATAAGATGTATCTAAACAAATTTCAATACAAGTTAACATGTTCCAGGACTCAGATCCTGAACATTAACAAAAGTACCAATTCAGCAGAGTAAAAAGTTCATCAATAAGAGTATTTGCATTTTATACCCTGCTTAAGTAAGAGAACACAAGTATTATAAATAAAATAATTTTTGAGCTTTCACTGTAATGCAGTACATGAGTTGTGCGAGGACAATCTGGTTGGCACTCTGACCCTTATATTTTGAGATTTTCTTGATCCTAGTTGGGGTTCTGGAACAAAGGTAACAAGGTCATCAGGAATATACAAAAAGATTTTCATGAAACTTGAACCCTCACCAGATGTCTTTTTAGGAGGAAAGAAAGAAAGTCATTTTTGGCTTTTCCCATTTAGGGGTCGCCAGTCGTCTTCCCCCGGCCCTCCAAGGCCGGGCTTGTGGTACACTGTTCACGGTAGCATGGTCCTCTTCTCTCTCTCTGGCTCACCCCTTTTTTATCAGCTAATATTTATCCCCATCAATGGTGTTTCAGTACTTTGAAGGCCAACAATGTCCCTCAATGACTGAGTCGTTGCAGCCCAGTATCGGTGAGAATCATCACCTGTCTTTGAATCCTCCCCTGTGGACCGACGCCTATTGTCCTGGTGGGCATGTTTGGGCAGAGATCTCAAAACAGGATTGTAGATGGAAGACAAGTTGTGTCTTAGTCCACCACCCCTGTTTAGTGAGGGGTGTTCTATTTTTACAAAAATAGCTTCCTTAACTCCTCTCTCAAACCAGCGATGTTCTCTGGAGAGGATCTGGACTTCACTGTCCTCAAGAGAATGTCCTTTGTCCTTCAGGTGGAGGTGGACTGCTGACTCTGGTCCACTGGAGTTGGCCCTCCTGTGTTGGGCCATGCGTTTGTGAAGCGGATGTACAAGTCGTTACACTCCTGACTACACTTAATTGCATACACCCTGCCCCTGTACTAATCTTTGATTTAATTATGGA
>NW_018130516.1:0-1588 GCF_001952655.1 Monopterus albus
AAAACCAGTACTCCTGCATCTGGTAAATGGGTTGTAGTCTCATTAAACAAGGTCGAGGAGGGTGTTTTTAAAATGTTTCTGCAATTGAAGCCTTTCCGGATCACTGGAATGAAAGCATACACACATGAAGTGGATCAGAGGGAGGTTGTTCTGGACATGTATATAAGGTTGGTTACATGTACAGT
This sequence comes from Monopterus albus, assembly GCF_001952655.1. Classification (NCBI taxonomy): domain Eukaryota; kingdom Metazoa; phylum Chordata; class Actinopteri; order Synbranchiformes; family Synbranchidae; genus Monopterus; species Monopterus albus. The sequence continues at coordinate 186 of NW_018130516.1, forward strand.
ATGGTTCACTTTAGGGCTGTTTCTGTCTTGTCATTTGCTGTTAAATGTGTGTGGTTCCGTCTGTTTCAACGTCATTGAACTCTGAACCAGAGCCAGCTGGGTGTGCCTGTGTCCTGTTGTCCCTTACAGTCATTTCCTTCTCACCGGCACTGTTCATTTTGCAGTTACGAAGGTGACGTGGACATCAACGCTGTGGTGAAGCCACCGATCACAGCTGGTGTCAAACAAATCAAAGTGAGCGTCTCATTTGTTGTCTGCATTACCTTTACCCTCAACGTACTGTACGTGTTGTGTTTACTTCTCTTGGTTTTGTATCCTCCAGCTCAAGGGGATGCTGAGGGTTATTTTAGATCCTCTCATTGGTCAAGCACCACTGGTGGGAGGTGTCACCTTTTTTTTTTCATACATTGTCCGGTGAGTGCCATCTGACATTTTTATTACAATACTGTGGCAATGAAGCTGTGTGAATTTTTTTTTTTTTTTATTTAAACTTTTTTGACCTTAGAAATCACCTGGACTGGCGCTACCAGCATTTTGGACAGTCCTGCCTTTGGGTTAGTTTTCACAGAAAACCCACTGCCTCTTAAAGTCCTTTTCTCTTAGCCTAAACAGGGTCTTGATAGTCACCCCAGTGCTTTGTTGTTTAGTTGTAAAGCTCTCTCCTCTCATCTGTGGCTTTCCAGGTCCTTTTCTGAGGAGACCATCTTGGGCATCATTGCTTCGCTCATGGTTTTGCCCAACCGCATGTGTTTTCCCCTCATAGATCAGGTCAAAATGGACCATATGAGGTTCCCGCTGCCTTGTGTATGTAAGACACTTCATCTAATTACCTTCATCTTGTTGCATTCTTAATTACTATTAAGCATTTTATGATAGAAATGACTTACAAAAATAAAACAATTAAAACTTTGCTGCTGTTTGAAATATGGTAGCTTTTTTGAATATGCAGGCATAGATTTCTTTAAAGATGGTGTTATTTTAAAGTTTAAATCTCACCTTCCTCCTGTGCTCCCCAGGGCGTGGTGAGGGTCCATGTGCTAGAGGCCAGAGACCTGGTGGCTAAGGATACATATATGATGGGTTTAGTGAAAGGCAAATCAGACCCCTATGCAAAACTCAGAGTTGGAGACCGCCTTTTCAAGACCAAGACCATCAAACAGAATTTGAACCCAGTATGGAATGAAGTGTATGAGGTAGAGTAACATACAGCAGCTGTCGGTTAAAAACAAATTGTTATACTTTGGTTTCAATAATAGGAATACTACTTTATTCACATGCACAGTGTTCTGGTACGCAAAACAGGCAAACTACTACAATTCCATCAGATATTTCCTTGATTAAAATAAAAGATACTGTGCATAGTTTCTGGCACAAATTGCACTGCAGAGCTTTTCAGATCATTG
>NW_018130517.1:0-1586 GCF_001952655.1 Monopterus albus
GTCTGGATTAACACAGCGCTGCTGGAACACTGAGGTACTCATCTCCAGTTACAGTAAGGGCTTGCAAACCTTTGTTTCAGCACATATATATCTCCTTGCTGCAAAATGTTTCCCCATTGTTCCACTTTCTCTACCACTGTCATGCAACTAATACCCTAAAAAAGAGAACAGCTGGGCTGTTAGAGTCTCCCTCTGACATTATTACATTCATGTTCTTCAGCCACTGTCAGTTTAAACATACACACAGTATTACAGCAGTAAGACAAACCCCCTCTAATGAACATATCGACTTTCATTCTGTAGCAAGTTATAACATATGATAATCAGATACTGACCAACCACAATAACTTATATTGCACAATTGGTCATGTTCACACTAACTGTTTCACCATAATGAACAAAGCAGTTAAAGCTTAATGCCTTCAGTCTCTTACTAAGATAAACACTTGGTCATTATAAAAAGACTTCTGTTATTTAGGTTTATAGATACCATTTTGTCTTTTTTTTCCACTGTGATCAGATTTTTAGTAAATCCTTTACTCCTGAGTAAAAATAAATGACCCTCCAGTTTTTAGGATCCATAAATTGTCCGAGTTCCTCCAGCACCATAGCACTTCATGCTCCTCATTAAACTAGATTCAAATGAGGACAGAGCCGGTGCTCAAGCATTACTGTCCCAGCCAAGAATCAGCTCTGTGCCTTGGCCTAGACTGCATTGTGTTCCATTAAGGATGTACATTCTTCAGATTACTGTGGTGGTTCAGGCCTCTGGTCTTGCTGCTGCTCAGGTGAGGGTGGCTGCTGTCCCGTTGGATCAGGTGTGATGATTTTCTTCTGAGGGGCCTGTGGAGATGCTGCCTGCTGTGACTCTGGATTGGGCATCACTTTCCTGTCGCTGTGCTGAATTTCCAGAGGTGGTGTGTCCTTGCAGCAGAAATACTGCTGCCAGATTTTCCGAAAGGCTGTTCGGAACCTCTTAATGCGGAAAGCGTAGACTATTGGGTTGACAGCAGAGTTACCGTGGGTGAGAGAGATGGCAATGGGTAGGAGGACTATGGGCTTCTGGCACTCAGGGCAGAAGAGTGTGATGCAGTTGAAGATGTGGAGGGGGAGCCAGCAGATGGCAAAGAGAAAAAGGACCAGAGCCAGAGATTTAGCAAGATTCAACTCCTTGTCATAGTACTTGTTGGGGTCAGTGTGACTGGTAGTGAACTTCTTATTGTTAAGTTGCTTGTGGATCATATAGAAGATCTCTGCATAGATACCCAGCATGAGAAGCAGCGGTGGCAGCACCCAGCCAAAAAAGTTGAAATACACCATGTAGTCCATGCTGATGACGTTTTCAAACTGGCAGGTGATAACGAGGTCAGAGCTGATGGAACTGTTCTGCTGCAGGTGACTCAGGTTGTTCCATCCTAACATGGGTGTGAGCCCCACAATAAAAGCCACTGTCCAGCATATCACCACTGCCAGACCTGCTCTCCGAGTGGTCACCACTTGCTTGTACCTGCAAGAGCAAACACCACGGTATTATGTCAGCACTTTCTCTCACAGAACTGTCAGGACATGCAGGCATTTTTTTTTTT
>NW_018130518.1:0-1585 GCF_001952655.1 Monopterus albus
AACTGTTGCTGCCTTAAGAAATGATTGTAAATACTGTAAATAATGGCAAACTCACAATTTTACTACCATTCAGCATTAAAGACAAATACTGTTGCTGCTTCATAGCATATTGGCACCCAATGTTCCAGATGATATTATGAAATATTTAACTGATAAACTGCCCAGGTCAACCCTAAAAAATGGAGAACAACTCCGACAGAGAAGAGATGATGAAGGTGAAGATGGATGTTTCTGTCTAGTTTTAGTCTGTCCTACTCTGAAGCTTTGAGAACCTCAGTAAACAGCAAAGTACGACTTCTTTAACTTTAAAACTAATATAAATATTCTCAAATTAACTCAGAGTATCACTGAAAGATACTATGTCAAAAATGTATAAAATAAAGAAAAAGAACATTTTAATATTATGTGACATGACTCCTCAAAACAAATAGATATTACATAATGAAAATATATTTTTATACTCTAGAGATGTAAATTTCGAACTTTTAACTGTAAATACCTACGTACATATAAAAACTTCGACTTGCAAGTAGATTTTTAGCGTGAATTACAACTTGATTACAGGATAAAATAATCTGAGCATTGCTGTGTTTTGATTTGATTTCAGTAAATTTTTCACCACTGAACAACATAAAACGCATCTACAAAGGGAGAGTGTTTATGGCTGCACATATTTTTTTGATAAAAATGAGATAAAAATATTTGACTGAAAACAGGATTCACTGATATTTGATACCAGAGCATATTCATTTATCTTTACTGGAATAAAAACTACAAAATCTGTATTATCTGTATTTGGACCAAAATAATGCCAATAATGATGCAAGTAATTGTCCATATTTTGTGTTAATGTTAAATATTATTACATGTGACTGTGTTCATTCCAAAATATTTCAAATAGTCACTGTTTACCCCTGATTATTCTTCTCATTAAGGGAGAAAAGCCTTTAATATTACATTTAGATAACTCTACGACAGTGAAGCTGATGAAATTATTCACTAGATGGAAGGACTTTAAAGCTGCACAGTCATACTCCTCATCCATTCCTTACTGGGCTTAAAAAGCTAATTTTTAAAAAAGCCCACAATAAAAATGAAAACAGATTCATCTGTTTTCTTCTTGTTTCTTGCCAGAAGAGCCTGGTTTGCATCTGATATGTAATAAAGATCAACACTGGTCAGTTTTTAGTGTAAAGAGGAGAGACTAGTGAGCAGTGTTTGGAAGCTGAGCAGCCACAGTGAGAGACGGTTTTTAAACTGTAGGGTGCAGCAGTCGTCTTTCAAAGAGCACGAGCTGGAAGCAGCCGCAGAGCCGAGCCGAGGAGGGGGGCAGGCAGAGCAGACCAAGGCCGGAGCACAAGAACCACTGACGCTCCGAAATGAAGAGGAGGAGGAGGAGGAAGGAGAGAGGAGGGGTGATGTGTAATTACAGACTACATACCAACACCCTGTCGTAATTTACATTACTTGATGTCATGGAACGATATTTGATGAAGATTGTTTTTATTTGGAGTCTGTAACACGACACAGGGAATCTAGGCGAGTGATGCAGGGAGGGAATTTGTTCACACACACACACACACAC
>NW_018130519.1:0-1585 GCF_001952655.1 Monopterus albus
GTGACCCATTCTTTCACAAATGTTTGTTTGCAACAAGTCCATTTTATAAAATCCTAAATATCTTCTTATAATATATTTATTGTGTTGTTATCAAGGATGTTTTCAATTATTCAGTCACAGTGAAATTTTGTGCAGCCCATGCTAGATTTCACATAAAGTTAAAAAAAATTCTACTAATTTCTTTGGATTAAACATAACTACTGTAAAGATTGTATTTATTTTCAACTTGTCTTTGAATAGGAGGTGTGGCATCCTTTGGAAACTTTATGATGGAGGCCACAACCATACTGCCAGACAAGAATGGCAATATTTGACAAATCTGAAAAACCCAAGCTTATGTTCTATTAAAGATCAGAGTTTCCTATCAGTTCTGTAGTTCACCAGAGGTCTGTAGGGAACAAGCTGCTCAGTGCAGTGATGTTTAGTGAGCAAACAAATAGCACTTTGAAATGGGATTAATAGTGGAGGTGCTTTTCTCCCTCTCTCTCGCTCTCTTATTTACCTGAAGGAACTAATGTAGCTCCACCTTGACTGACAGGCTATAAAAGGACCTGTCCTCCAGGTAAGTCCTTTCATAGTAGGTCAGTCCTCACATCCAACATGGGGACAAAAGGATTCCAATCTACATTATGGCTCATCTACCTGACGCTACTGGTTGGCTCACTCAGCGATAAAGGTGAGAGATGACCTCAAAACTGCTTTCTGGATACACTATAAGATGAAAAGCAGTCATGGAGAGGATAAGTGGCTGTAGTTCTTTAACAGTGGTTTATTTAGATGTATTGTGAAGGGAAAAAACAGGCTTACTAAATTGAATTTGAATGTAGTTATTCAAACAGGACAGCGACATTTCCTTTGTCTTAGTTTGTAAAATATTTAAGAAAATTAAGTCTTATATAAATTGCCTACTTTGACTTCTAATTTTTAAAGCATATAAAAGCAGTTAAAAAACTACTAAAATCTAATCAAAAATACCCGATATGTATGGGGTTGTGATAAATATAATAGTACATTTTTATTGACTAGTCTATGGCATCTTGGGATTTATTACTTCTTGCAGTATGAGTCAGATATCATCGGTGAAGTGTTGGATAAAGCATAAATCTGCAGAATATCTGATGCATTCTGTTCATATTGTGCTTTCTAAATTTAAAAAATGATTATTTATTCTCTTTACCACAGACACCAGGAATCCATCTGAAAACACATTGAGTGTGAAATCAGGTAACTGTGCAAATGCCAAAAATAGATTGTTGCTCAACTCTTGATGTGAGTTCATAATGATGTTTTAATGTGTTAATGTTGTAGCTAATGACTCTCACATCGGCCGAACGTGCACGGTCTGGGGACGCTACCACGTTAAGACCTATGATGGGGTGTACTTCCAGCTACCCTCCAAGTGTAACCATGTCCTGACGTCGCAGTCTAAGGAGGGTGCTGAAAATTTTAACATCCAGTTGAGGCGCACAGTAGTCAACAACATACCCCAAATCAGCAATATCATCATGAAGTTTGAAGGTTCTGTTCTGGAATTCTCCAACCACTCAGTGATTCTCAATGGCAAGAGGTACGTAATGCCAGTCAA
>NW_018130520.1:0-1583 GCF_001952655.1 Monopterus albus
GCTTAGTCATGGCTCGTCTGTGTCAAACTCTGCATCGTGGTACAAAAGTATATTGTAACCGGTTCTTCACAAGCATCCAAGGTGCGGAACAAATGATGAAGAAGGAGCTATACATGACTGGTACAGTAATGAAGAACCGGGTTGCTGCAGCAGTGCAGAAGTTACCCACTGACAAAGCCATGAAAAAAGCAGGAAGAGGTACCTCAAGAGAGGTTTCCACTGAAGATGGAAAGTTGTGTGTAGTCAAGTGGAACAACAACAAACCAGTACTGATGATGTCTGTTGTTCATGGTATACAGCCTGAAGACACCTGCCAGCGCTGGGACAAGAAATTGAAACAATACGTGGCTGTCTCGCGACCAAGCATTGTTCGTGAGTACAACCTCAAGATGGGTGGAGTTGACTTGGCTGATAGAATGATTAGTTACTATCGCATGAGTGCCCGTACTAAGAAGTGGACAATACGCATGCTAATGCACTTCACGGATCTAGCTTTAGCCAACAGTTGGCTACTCTACCGTAAAGACCTTTCAATATGTGGTACACCAAAGAACAGCATCATGCAGTTCCTTGAATTCCGTATGGAAGTGGCTAGGACCCTCATGGCCCAGCATCACAGCCAAGAAGACGATGCAGAACTTTCAGAGCTGTCAGAGGAAGAAGACCATTCAGCACAAGTGAAAAAACGTCCAGTGGTGGCAGTACCCCATGTCTCAGTCCGCAGAAGGGCAAATGCACATCTCCCAGAGCTGATCAGCTTGAAGAATGCAGCATGCTGCAGAGCAGCAGGCTGCACTGGGAGAAGCCAAGAGTGTTGTGTGACCCGTAAGGTGTTCTTGTGTATGTAAGCTGATCACAACTGTTACACAGCCTTTCACAAATAGGTGTGTACATGTTCCTAAAGAAAAGGGCATTGCTAGTTTTTAATGCAAAATGTTTTGAATGTTTTATAATTTGTTGTAGGCATATGATGTCTTCTTGAAACTGTTTGCAGCATTTCAATTGAGCCATACTGTAGCTGTGACTGTCCAAAAGGGTCAAAACTGTTGTAATTTAATTATTTAATTTTGTTTATTACACTGATGTTCAAAACGTGTTAAAGAAATTTTGTACGCGTTAATAATACATGCAAAAGCAGTTGGGGAAAAAAACTGCTGTTCAGGCTGCAATTAAAGAGTTTTACATTCAATTACACAAAAATGACTTTGTTTTTTTGGAAATTCAGACCGAGTGTCCACATTTGTGTACATAATTTTTCTCTAAAACTACATCATGTCAAAAGATGATGCTTAGTTTTTATACTTATCAGGTTCCAATAAGCCCAAATAGCAAAGAGAAATAAAAAAATGCATATGTAACTAGAGCTCGGGTCTTAAGAGGGTATACATCAACAGACGTAATTGATGCGGGAATGATCGCAGGTAGCCTATCGTTCAGTAAGTCAACTGTTGCACTGCATTATGGGATTTGTAGTTTGTGTGTTATTGGCACTTCATATCGCCGGGCCATTAAAAAAAGATATATAAAATGATCCTGTAGGCCGGATGTAATTGTTCGCCGGATGTGGCCCGCGGGCCTTGAGT
>NW_018130521.1:0-1582 GCF_001952655.1 Monopterus albus
AAAGGAAGAGACATCGACACTGGGTTTAAAAAGCAGTAACTGAATGTTCAGTTGGCTGCAAAGAGTTACTTAGGCCCCAGAGATGAAAGGAACTGGTTGGAAAGATGAGATCTGGTCGTGTGTCCCAGTAGCTACAGGGATCGACTGATGCTACTGGAGTGTTGATACTGTGAGACAGTTTGTGCTGCTGTAGTTCTGTGGTTTGTCTCCTTCACGCTGATGTGCTGACAGCTGGCGGTGCGTCTCCACTCACCTGTCACTGTGTTTAGCATTTCCTGTGTGAACTGACACAGCCGTCTGTTGTGACGCTCCCTGATCTGATCTCCAGTGAATCTCTTCCTCTGTCTCTGCTACTGTTTTGCTCAGTGTTAACCTGTTCATAATGCTGGCTCCTCGTCATCAATGAAGCTGATGGACTCTGTGGAGGACTTTGCCTCCTCCACCTGTTGTCCCCGCTCTTGCATCTCCAGCTCCTGGGCTGGAGTAACAGGCCTGGCATCTCCGTGGTGTGGCTGTGACTTACACCAAGATGGAGTCTGGGTTTCCTCCTGCTTTCTCATGGCACTAACAATGTCCAGAGACAAGGGCAGGGAGATTGTGGCAGGATGGAGGGAGAGGGTGGGGGAAACGAGAGGGACAGAAGGTGAAGCCCTCAGTCGGTGGTTTCCAGGGGAGGATGCGAGTGATGGGGGAGCTGAGCAGTGGGAAGACAGGTGAGGAGGGGTGTCCCGGGAGGGGGGTGGAGATAGCAGGTCTCTGCTGGCACAGCTCCCAGGTCGGGATGGGTGGGGGCCTTGGCAGGGGGAACGGGATGGCGAAGAGGACAGAGACATGGAGAAAGAAAGAGAGGGTGAAGGTGTGTGAGAAGCCTGGGGAGGATGCTTCTGCACAGAGGGAAAGCATGTCCCATTACCAGAAGAAGCATGGAGGCTCTGGGGGACAGGGGATCCCTCTGGAAGTACTACTTCTTTGGGCGAGGGGAGGTCGAAGTTAACGGGGAGCTTAATGTTGTCCTCTGGGGGTTTCGGTGGGGGCTGTGGCGATGCTGAAGGAGACAAATCAGGCCTTTTTTGTGAATGAGCTGTTGGGAGAAGGCATCCTGGTAGATCCATACCCTCTGTGTCTCCAGTGTCCAACAGGGAGTGAGTGTCAGGTCTCTGGAAGAAACAAGGGGGAGTTGGGGGTGGCACTGGGAGACAGGTGCTGGTGGACTGCTGGCTGGCACAGCTAGGAGGCGGGGTTAAATTTGGCATCATGCTCATCAGGATTGGCTGTGGTGCTGTTTGGAGGAAAGGCTTGAGCAGGTGTGTCATTTCCTGCAGCTCGTGACTGAGCTGGGAGACTTGTTTAGAGAGACAGTTCATCTGCACAGTGAAGAGAGAGAGAGAAAATCAGACAAAGGTCAACCCATGCAAATGCTAATCCTTATTTGTTTAACATAGAATCACCGTGGAGCAGCACAGCACAATGCAACGATGCTTCATTATAAGTAAAACTCCGGCATTCAAAAGGGTACTCACACTAAGTGAGCAGGAAGTGAGCAAGTATTATCAGCAAAATAGCAAAAGTAAAAGAAAAATAA
>NW_018130522.1:0-1581 GCF_001952655.1 Monopterus albus
TTTTGTTATTGTTCCAGTTGCTGGAAGGCCTATGAGGTTAATTTATGTGAAGTAGCAGTCAAAATACAGGTGACTTCTTGTGGGAACGGTTTCAACATGCGTAGGACTGCTCTCTCTCTGATTTGTGTATGCTGCCAAGTTTTTGTCATCAATGTACCATGAAAATACTGAATAGGACTCAAGTTTCAATGAATGGTGGGGTCCCCTTGACAGTCAGGAGGCCTTGGGTAACACAGGTTTAAATCTTTGATGGGAAAAAAACTATCAATCAATGAGGTAACAAACACAGTATCTTATCTTTCTATTGATCTTTCATATGTGCTGGTCTTGGCCCACAGAGGACAACGGTTTTCCTGTTCATCTGTGTCTGTCAGCTCATTTGATGAGCCTCCTGGCTCTTCTTCTGAACTTTCTCTCTCTTCTTCAGCAGCAAACTCATTCTTATAATTTTCCTCATCTGACAGTTCCAGATCTCAATTATTTGGTACAGAATTCTCTCTCTGCCTTGGTTCTGCCTCCTACAATAGTGTAAAAATTAAAGAGGTTGAATGTAACATAGTTATAAACAACTATTTATTACATTAATTACTTTACATAGAAAATGCATTCAATGTGTTTATTACCCCAAAGAGAAATGTTTTGGGGCAGAAATCTGAATGTAAACAAAGAACTAGCAAGCTAATTAACTATTAGCTAACTCCATTAAACTGTCCTCATGTCCTTTACAGTTGACATTCATAAAAGGCCTATTAGTTTTCCTAACAAAAAGTTTAGCTAAACTCTGACCCCAAGTTATAATTCCTAACATGTTCATAAACAAGAAAATATATGATTACCATAGATAAAAAACAATATCTTAACAATGTTTGATGTACTTTTTCTCTTTTCCTGGCATGTGCGTTTTGTTGCAGTCTCCGTTTTGTCTCAGCGTGAATACAAAGTTCCCCTCATCCCACCCAAACGCATGACATATCATTGGAAAGGCCAGGATGTCCTCTTCACAGCACATCAGGACTTAGTAGGGTCAATGAGTCAAAAGATACAGACCAAAAACAAATGTCCACTACAGAGGACACAAATGAATAGGCTGGTTCTCACCTGTCCATCCTGGTCCTCTGATCCTCCTGGTTTCTGCTGCTCGCCTGCCTGCCTATACCTGCTTGTCTTGGTCCTTTCAGCCTCCACCGCTCAACCCTGGTTGGGACCACATTAATCCATTGACTTTGTCCTCTCCATCTGCATACATTGTGTAATAAAGACGCTTTTTGCAACTAGCACTCAATTTGCACCCTGTGTCCTCTTTTTTTCTCTCTCTCACCTCCTGGTGGGAGACCCCAACCGTAACACTCTATTGTCACACCAGATCAAGCACTGACATTAATAATCCTTGTTTGATTTTAATGTTGTTTTCATATTGCAGTGCTTTTTGTATTTTAAAAATATTTGTATGTCTTTTAGCCATTGTGGGGGTAAATTTTGTCCCTACCAGGGATTAAAATAATTTGGCAGAGGCAGGAAGACCAGATGGGGGAGAAACCTCCTCATGCCCCTCAGCAAGTCATACACTAACTCCATAATTGT
>NW_018130523.1:0-1580 GCF_001952655.1 Monopterus albus
CAAATTTACCTGGTGTCACGTTTTAAACAGTCAGACCATGCTGCAAACTTTAAACTGATGCTTTAGACCCACTACTTTGACATCTGATGTCCAATTCCTGGCACTGCAAACTTAACAATGTCATGTGAACTACTCTAGAAATGATCTTTTGTCTGAGACGTGATAATTGAAGGGTGTCATGAAAAATGCTACCTGCTTTATATGGCTTCATGAGTCGTTCTAGCATAAGATTTGTCTTTTTCGTTCTACATCTGTCATTATAGATACAGAGACACACAAAGACAACTGGCCACCGCTGTCAACAGTGTGACAAAGCCTTCCTCTCACAACATGATCTAAGGAGTCATCTGAGATCTCACACTGGAGAGAGACCATACATCTGTGACCAGAGTGGAAAAGCATTTTCACGGAAGACTTACCTTAACCATCACCAAGAAATTCACAGAGGAAAGAAACAATACAGCTGTGACCAATGTGGAAAAAGTTTCACTAGGGAGAAAAACTTAAATGACCATCGACAAATTCATACAGGAGAAAAACCATACAGTTGCGATCACTGCAGGAAAAGTTTTACTAGCAAGAGTTCCTTAAACAGACATCAGGGAGAACAACTTAAATGAGCATCGACAAATTCATAGACAAATTCATATAGGAGAGAAACCTTACAGCTGTGATTCCTGCAGAAAAAGTTTCACTAGCAAGAGTTCCTTAAACAGACATAGACAAATTCATGCAGGAGACAAACCTTACAGCTGTGACCTCTGTGGAAAAAGTTTCACTGAAAACAGTTCCATAAGCAAGCACCGACAAATTCATACAGGAGAGAAACCATACAGCTGCGATCAATGTGGAAAAAGTTTCACATGGAAGAATAATTTAAAAAGGCATCAACGAATTCATACAGGAGAGAAACCTCACAGCTGTGATTACTGTGGAAAAGGTTTCAGCAGCAAGAGGTCCCTAAACAGGCATAGACAAATTCATACAGGAGAAAAACCTTACAACTGTGACCTCTGTGGAAAAAGCTTCATTTGGAAGAATAACTTAAAAGAGCATCGACGAATTCATACAGGAGAGAAACCATACAGCTGCGATCACTGTGGGAAAAGTTTCACATGGAGGAGTTACTTAAATCAGCACCGACGAAGTCATACAGGAGAAAAACCGTACAGCTGTGACCTCTGTGGAAAAACTTTCGCTAGGGAGAATAACTTAAATGAGCATCGACAAATTCATACAGGAGAGAAACCATACAGCTGTGATCACTGTGGAAAAACTTTCACTTTGAAGAGAAGCTTAAATGAGCATCGACGACTTCATACAGAACAACCTTACAGCTGTGATTACTGCAGAAAAAGTTACACTACCAAGAAGTCCTTAAACAAGCATCGACAAATTCACACAGGAGAGATACCTTACAGCTGTGACCTCTGTGGAAAAAGTTTCATTTGGAAGAATAGCCTAACTGAGCACCGACAAATTCATACAGGAGAGAAACCATACAGCTGTGATCACTGTGGAAAAAGTTTTACATGGAGGAATTACCTAAATCGGCACCGACGAATTCATACAGGAGAAAA
>NW_018130524.1:0-1579 GCF_001952655.1 Monopterus albus
TTGGCAGCCATATGTTTATATACAGGGCACTAATTAAAGGATGGGAAGCACCAAGGTGTGGGGATCAGATGACTGGTGCTGCAAGAAGCACCATGAGTACTGGTCAGGTTAAGATTGACAGGATCTGGAATGACAGATTACTTCATGGCTTGTGGAATAGATAGGCTGTAAAATTTAAGAACTGACTGATGCAATACTAGAATTTGTCTAGAAATCAGTGAAAACCCTGTGCAAAGCTTCCACATTTGTTTACTATATCAGACATCCTCAGTAAATGTCAAAGAGTAATGTAATAACTGAATAAAATATTATAATTATTTGCTTACCTTCCAGTTGCTGTTCTTACACATGGATGATTTTGTTTGTACCAAATTAGAGGAATGGGGCCTAGAGGATTTGATAGAAAGATTTAGAGGGAAAGTATGACCACGCTTTCACAGGTATAGATGTTATGCACTAGTGATGTAATACAGGAACTACCTGTACTACTTCAGATGTAAACAATGCTGTAACATTGTTCTGCAGTACAACCAGTTTTGAAGTGTTTACAGTGAGTTCAAAAGAGTTTCAGAAAAGAAAATATCTAAAGCCAACTGAGACCGGTAGGAGGAACTTATGTACCTGATATATATAATATTTTATATTAATGTAATTGTAACTATTTAAGACCCCTGCCACTTTTTTTGTTTTTTACAGAAATACCCAACCTTCAGAAATTTCTGCAAAAGCTCAATGACTGTCACTGTGAGTCATTAAATTATGTTTCTGGAGCTCATGGGATTCTCTCTCTGATTCAAGGAGCCAGATCTAGGGGAGTGGTAAGAGCTATATTTTCATTCCAAGGGCACAAGCTTATTTTTAATGGACACTTTTTGTGGAGCAACCAATGTGCACAATCTCATGAGTTGACATACCATGGTTCAGTGGGTAGAGCAGTCATCTCCCAACCGGAGCGTTAAAAGTTTGAATCATGGTGCCTGCAGTCCACACAGCAAAGTGTCCTTGGGCAAGACACTGAACCCTCAAGTTACCTTTGATGGTTAGAGCTATTGGTGTGAGTTGGCACTGCAGATGGCTGCCACAGTTCTGTACCAGAAACAAATTCTTTGTGTGTGTAACATACTTGGCCAAGTAAAAGTGATTATTTACTAGTAATAGAAGAACTTTTAAATTGACCATTTCTTATAAAATCAGTAGAAGCCTTTGACAGCTTTGTCAATGGAAACACTGTTTATCGCTCTAAAAACTGCAGAGAGACACAGAAAAGAGACTGTGTTATTAAACAACAATGGCTGCTATGGAGAAATACAGTTCATTTTACTTTTTAAAGAGAACTGTGTTTGCACCACCAACTGCTAGTGCCAAGGTATTCCAGTCATTGTGGTCCACCTGTATGATATCAGGCCTGATACACTGTTCAGTAATATAAGTCCTGACAATATATCAGACTATCTTTGTAAGAGTTGAATGTACAGATCAACCTAAAGCTTTCTTCTTCAGGGATATCAGCTGTATTATGTAGATGGCTTGTGCCTTTGCCAAACACACGAGAGATATTAGACATGCACTGCTAAAGGGC
>NW_018130525.1:0-1579 GCF_001952655.1 Monopterus albus
TCTTAGCCAAAAGGCCGAGAAGCGATACCATTGAACTGTCGGAGGTACGGGGGCCATTCTCCGCACAGACACTCTCGCTGATGGGTCCTTACATCTGTGGAGAGGTCCGGCGCCGTATGGTGCGTTTAGGTGACCGCCGGTAAAACAGAATAATCAGATTGAACGCTTTAACAGTGACATATCACGAAAACGTACAAAACGTGTTAATTTAGAAAAAAAAAAACTCAGGGATAATGTAGTGGGTGGAGACGTTAGGTCACGTGGCACGCCTTCGACCACTGAAAAGACAAACATCTAGAAACTAATTTACAACTACATTAGATAACAAGTTGCATCTAGTAAAAGCCAAGAACCAATGTCTGGAAGTGTTGCAGATGTTAAACATGTAACAAAGTGTGGAAGAGGAATATAATGTATGTGTTTACGGCCCAGTGACAAGAGACAAGGAACAGCGCTGCAGTGGTCTCTAGTGGAGAACACCGGTAACTGCGGAATTCAACTCAGAAATCACACACTACTCACTTCCTAGTATATTCAAAATGCGGTGTGTAAATTTATCCAGTATACAGTGCACTAAAATTCCACAGAACATAAAATTTGTGTGCGTGTACACTACTTTCTGCTAACAATCCCACAATGCAACAGCATGTTTTATCAGAGGGAAAATTACTGTGGAGTTAGTGATGATGCAAATTAAATTATCAAGGCATCTTTAATTATCCTTGCAAGAAGGAGCACTACATCAACACCCAAGAAGTCTTTGACAATAATGCGCAGATGAGCAATCTCTATGAGAGCCAAGATAGGATAAGATAAGATAAGATAATCCTTTACTGTCATTGTAACTCGTACAAAGACATTTTGGATTGACCTCCAGTCGGTACAGCCATAGAAAAAAACATAACATGAAATAAGACCATATAAAAAATTAATGGCTAGAAAAACAAAATAAACAACAGACTTCTCACCTCCCGTATAAGAGAGTAATAACATCATGGGAAAGACAAAAAAGTGAGTAAAAGTCACCCTAAATATGTTCAGAACTACAAATGAACTTCTGTTGATTCTTGGTTTGTTTGTTTTGTATTTTGCCATTGAAATAGGCCATCACTTCTTAAAATAACTTCATGACTTTAATGCTTTGTCTAGACCCACATTACATAAATCAATTTTGTCCTGTATGGTTAAATGTTAGAATATCGAAAGACTTATGTGGGGTGTAAATGCTAGCTCTACGTCCATCCCTCCTCCTTTGTCTGGGCTCAGTAGCGAACTTTGCACGCGCGCGATTCATTTGCAGTCTGGACACGAAGCGGTGTGGGTCTCTGACTGTAGCACGAGGCTGCTGTGAGAGCTTTAGGATGGGGGAAGGGCTCAGGGCAGCACCCGCTGCTAGTTAAGAACAGTAACTGCAGAATGATACGTGGTTTCATGTCAAAGTCTCCAAAACACCAGAAAAGTCTCCAATAACACCAGAAAAAGTTGCTAAGATTTTTTAGATTCGGTGGCTTTGAAAACAAATGTGTCTTATGATTCCACAGTTTACCTAATGAGCAGGGATGTACCGATCCGATACTCA
>NW_018130526.1:0-350 GCF_001952655.1 Monopterus albus
GCAAACACAAGGTGTAAACAAATCCAATCTAAACTGACCAATCCCTGCAAAATTTCACCTGGATTTCCTCAAGTTCAGACTCTCCCTGAAACTCTGTAGAGTTTACTTATATTGTTACTGTGGTGGTTAGCACTGTCACCTCACAGCAAGAAGGTTCTGGGTTCGAGTCCCGGCCGACCTGGGGCCTTTCTCTGTGTGAAGTTTGCATGTTCTCCCCATGCCTGCATGGGTTCTCTCTGGGTACTCCAACTTCCTCCTGCAGTCCAGAGACATGCAGCTTAGGTTGACTGGCGACTCTAAACTGCCTGTAGGAGTGTGTGTGGTTGTTTGTCTACATGTCAGCCCTGTGA
>NW_018130526.1:387-1576 GCF_001952655.1 Monopterus albus
AGTGTCAGCTGGGATTGGCTCCAGCCCTCCCACAACCCTGTTCAGGAATAAGCGGTATAGATGATGGATGGATTGTGCTCAAATACAGACTTGTTTAGTGGTGACCAGCTGTTCTGCTTTTCGTATTTGTTTTCCCATGTTCTCCTAAAGCCTTCGACCCAGATGGTTCGTCATCAAACAAGTGCAAGTGTCTTCTCATTAGAAGCTGTCAAACATATTTCCTGTGCCCAAAACATTTGGAATTAATCAGTTAGCCTAAATAATTTTAGGCCACTATCATTTTAATTAAGTTGTTTTTAAGCATTGAACATCTACAATCTGCATTTTGTTGGGATATACTTGACTCATTTTACTTTGGCTTTTCATTCTATAAAAATACATATTATTCAGAGTCTGTTGGAGTTATGTGTAAATGATGGTTGTATTTTGTTGATTAGAGATTTTTGGTCTGTAAAGAGCATTGTGTCCAAGATTGTCACCTTAAATGCAGCTTAGTTGTTTTCTTTGTATGTCAGAGGCTTTAGAATTCAAGACCCACACTTCCACATTACCCAGGTTATATATTGTAATGGCTATGTACTGGTTCTGATGTCTAGCATCCTATTATATGGTTCTACATGTTATCGCCTGAAAGAATGTGAGAGGGGGGCGCTGTGAGGGGTGTGGGAGGAGAGATGGGAAGAGCAGGTTGTTGTTGTTGTTGAGTGTTGAATGTGGGAAGTTACAAAGAGCTCGGTAGCATGTGCTGTGGCTGAAACAACAGCATAGAAGCCTGTTAAGTTATTACGAATAGAAGGACATTGATACCACAAGAAGGTCTGGCTGCTTGTGTAGGAACGGAGAGTATTACAATATCATCAGTGTGGAAAAGTCCAACACAAAGGGTCACTCCTGATAAACTGCAAGCTGACCAGCACTGCACCCCCAGACAACTCATCAATATTTTAAATATCATAGAAGGATGATTGATGGCGCCTCAACCTCACACTTCCAACTACACTGTTAAAGCCTCACAGAACATTAAGCGATTTAATGTAAGTGAGACTGCAAATGTTTAGGCAAATTCCACATTTAGCTGATTTTTTTTAAGTGAAAAGAAGATCTGACCCCTCCAGTGCACTAACATTTGAAATGGTGATTTCTTTTCAGATATTAGTGCGCAGATACTGTTATACCCCAGTTCTTTTAC
>NW_018130527.1:0-1575 GCF_001952655.1 Monopterus albus
GTTTCAGTCTGTGGTGAGTTAAGAAGATGGAGAGACTGAGTTGCAGAGGTACTTGATAAAACTCTGTAAAAAGGAAATCCCAGTCTATAACACTGCTTATGTGTCAGTTACAAGTGCTCCAGAGCATGAATACAAGGACACAATTGCAGCTGCATCTAGTTTACTGGATATAAAGGATCAATCAGATTAAAAGGCAGATGTCTAAATATTGGGCTGTGGTTCCCAGGAATAATCTTACATTACCTGTAACATGACTGACTCAAGTGCCAAAGGCCCACTGTTGAGGTTTACTATATGTGTGGCATTAAACAGGTTTAGTGATTTTTAACTTACCAAAAACTGAACCATATGACGTGTTTTTAGCTGCATTTTAACTCCACCAAAATAAACACACTGCTACTATCACTTGTCTGCAGCCATTTCAATACTACTACACTATTTAAGATAACGCTATACGTTTTCAATCAAACGTTTCTAAGTGATGCTAGCATTCTAAGTAATGTTATTATATATTGTACGATAGTGATTAGTAACGTTAAAATTATCTGTCCATTTATCTTTTGTAAACCTGCTTCCTCCTGGTCTCCGTTGATTTGACTGAAGCAAAGTCACTAGCTCCTATTAATTTTAACATTAGCGACTTCTAAGAGACAAGCGGAGAGCAGAGATTAATTCATAAGGTTTTTTAACCTCTGGTAAAAAGCCGCGTGACACTGCATGATAAAAGTTTAAAATGGGGCTCATGTATGTAGGTCCGGGTATTGCCAAGCAGTGCGGACAGACATGTTAGCTAACGTTAGCCAAATGAGGAGAACGCCACTCGGGCAGCATCTGGATTAATCCCCTCCAAACCGGGGACGGACAAATTAGACTAACACGGGAGCGACAATCAGGCACTTGTATCCTAACCAACATGACCCAATTTTTACATAAACACGCTCCCTCTGCGATTAAAACGCAGATAAAACAGTGCTAACCTTCCTCTTCTTGGAGATTTGCACCGCCATCTTCGAATAGGCCGCAGGAGGGAAAGGATCATCAGAGGATGCGGAAATGACTTTATAACAAAATACTTTACTTCCGGTGGCGTCATGTTTACACTACCGCTGGGACTTGTAGTTTATTGGCTTAATTTTGTTACCATTCCACAAACAGGAAAAACTTTTAATTTTTTTTACACAAGCAGCGAATCACAAAAACATTAGTGACGTAAAGTAACTAAGCACATGTACTCAAATACTGTATTTACGTTTGAATTTGAGCCTTCAATTTTACATTGCACTAAGCCTACAAACTGTACATCACAAATTTATAAGCTTATAAAATATGATACTTTGTTACACATTAAACTGATTAGAAGTAAATAATGTGGAGCTGATCAGATCAGTCTATCTATCTATCTATCTATACATTTTTAGATTTAACATAGGTTTTGCTTTAATTGTGATTCTTGGCAGTAGCAGTGTCATGTAAAGATGTATAGAGGTCTAAAAGAAGTGAATGATTCTCCATCTTGCAGTGACACAGCAAGCTGCTTATGACTGATCCCTGTTACAATGCAAGAGAGAGAGAGAG
>NW_018130528.1:0-1575 GCF_001952655.1 Monopterus albus
GCATCAACTCCTCCTCCTCAAAGAAACGAACAAAAACACATCTCATCTCACCCAGATTTCTCTCTGGAGAATGTTTCTTTTTTTCATTATTATTTTGATTTATTAGTTTAAATATTTTTTTATGATTTTTAATCATACCATTTCTTTTCAGGTTATTCAGCCTAATGTTTATATGCATCCAAATTAGATGCTGTAATTTATTCTGCCCAACAGGTTTTGGTGGTTTGTCCACATACTACATAAAATGTCTAAATACACTATTTTTAAAGTTTAACACCTGCTGTGTGCAACTGATAATAAGAACAATATTAATCATTACAGTTAAAGCAGCCGATGATCAAAACCACAAAATAAGACAAGTCACAAACCACAACATCAGTTGTTGCTTGAGTGATATCAATGTGTGTTTAAGCACTGTGATAATCTCCTTAGTTAGTTTTATCCAAATCCTATATTCTACTGACCTTTGTAAAAATAAAATGGTGTAAATTTAGACCAAGTGTCAGCTTTGGTTGACGTTATGCAAGTAGCAGTTATTACTAAGATTAAATCCACAACTGATCGATGTTTATTGCTGATACAAGTCACTTTTAGAATATTTGAAACACACTGGACCTTTCCATTAGTTTAGACAGCTCTGTAGTTGTCCTTGCATTAGCTGAGGAATCACTGGCTTATTCACAGCTGTGTGGCTTTCAGCAGACTATATATATATATATTCATGCAGGTGTACAGCGACTACATTATTACCTCCATCCATCCATCCATTTTCTTCCGCTTATCCGGGACCGGGTCGCAGGGGCAGCAGTCTAAGCAAAGATGCCCAGACCTCCCTCTCTCCAGACACTTCCTCCAGCTCCTCCGGGGGAATGTTCCTGTCCTTTTCCCTCAGATATGCTCAATAACTCTATTATTGACACTGCTAGCTCCTATGAAACACAGTGCAGTGATCGACTGCTCCTAAATATCCTGCTAGGTGTCTCCTGCACT
This sequence comes from Monopterus albus, assembly GCF_001952655.1. NCBI lineage: Eukaryota > Metazoa > Chordata > Actinopteri > Synbranchiformes > Synbranchidae > Monopterus > Monopterus albus. The sequence continues at coordinate 991 of NW_018130528.1, forward strand.
TCTGATGGCTTTCCTCTCTGCCGACCCGTCGGAAGGTGCGTGTCTGCTCAACCATGTGCGAGAGAACTCGAGACCTCCGTGAGTTCCCCTAAATCTATCACATCTCGCGCTAATTTGCTAATGGGGCGTTCTGGGACACTCTGTAAATCTGAGCTTCAAAACATAACCTGGGTTACACAGGTCTTAGTATAAAAAAGATTCTGTGGAGTTTTTGTAAAGCCTCTGTGTTTGCCTGAACCAGTGTGTGTTTGGCATAGTAATACACAGCAGAATCCTCTGGCTTCAAGTTAGACAGTCTCAAATACACCATGCTGTTGCTATTATCTCTGGTGATTTCTATTCGTCCTCGCTCGACTTGCATCTCTATAAACATATCCCAATCATTCCAGACCTTTTCCTGCAGGTTGTCCAGTTCATACCACAACAGCTAAATGTGAAGCCAGACCCGCTGCAGGAGAGACTGAGAGTCTCCCCAGGCCTTTTCACTACTGAACTGGAAGGAATGGACTCCATACTCTGACCTGTATAACCCGATGACATGAAAAGAGAAAGACATCGCAGAAGAAAGTGAGACAGTCACCTGGG
>NW_018130529.1:0-1573 GCF_001952655.1 Monopterus albus
TTTTTGATGGCTGATATAAAATGCTTACTAAAATTATAAGAAAGTAGATGTTCACTGCTCAGAAGTGTTAAACCGACTCCAAAACAAACTGAATGTCCACTGACCTCCTCCTGCTTCATGTTGTCTACATGTCAACCAACAGCTGTGCGTGGAGCTTGAGACTGGTCAACATGTTTCAAAGTCGCGACTTCCTGTACCCGCTTTCACCGTGTAGGCCGACCATTGACAGGTAAGTAAGTAATATTTATTTCTATAGCACTTTTCTAAGCCAGTTACAAAGTGCTTTACAAAATACACAATAGAAGTGAAGGAACAACGTGAAACAAATAAACAGAATTAAATAAAAACAAACCACATCAATGAATAAAGGTAAACATCACATATAAAACCTATAAAACAACCCTAGTCAGTGCTGGTAATGGACGCCTCCTTAAACAGGTTTATAGGAGCGAGGAGAGTGCAGACAGGAGACTGGGCCACAGGTTAGGGGAAGCTACAGCAAAGGCCTGGTGCCTGGATCTAGGCACCAGCAACTGATTGGAAGACTGGAGGATTTGCACAGGGAAAACATTTTGTTTAAATCCCAGCATCACTTAAGTTAAATGTAAAGCCTGTCGCATCTGACGCTTGTCTCCACAGCCCCTCCTGGAGATTATGCTCTAGTTTGTCAATCTGGATGATCTGAGTTTTGTTGTATCACGTGTATTTTGGAAACAGGGTCTGTATCCAACACTAAACCGTATCACTGTGAACTATCCATGGTATCAATGTGTTGTTGGAAACAACACGCAAACACTGGCTGGCGCAAATTCTGTGCACTGCATTGTTTGGGTCAATGATACATTTTATCTCAACTAAGACCATCCCGTTGTTTGTACTCTTGCAGGACACGCGATTTACTGATAATCAGATATTGAAGTGCTCACAAAAATGGAATGATATGAATTTTAATCTGATTATATGCAAATATTCGTCTCCCCCTCTTAGAGAAAAAAAGGTGTCGGAGCGTGGTTCTAGTGAGCTCCTGCAGGACAACACCTGCTGTGAACACGGCGTAGAGGATGACAGTGTGCGATCTGTGCACAAAGAAAAAGACTTCATTGCTTTTCTTTCCAGCACCCCAGGTCAGTTTAACTAAAACACCATATGTTATTTTATCATACATGACATAGTGAAGACAAGCATCTGAAGTGAAAACAGCCATGAACAGTTGCCTCATGTAGTAATTTTGTTTCATATCTTTTTCTGCAGATACTGTCTCATACAGACAAAGAGATCGTGGGTCTTTTCTTATTCAGTATATTGTTGAGGTGTTCAACACCTTTGCACATAAGGATGACATTGAGGAACTTTTCAGAAAAGTAAGTTTTACAAGTGTAAAGTGTCATCAGGGTGTGGAACATGGAGTGTAATGGCCACTCACTACAGTGATGTAGTGGAAGTAATATCAGTTGTGCAGCAACAGATCTATCTATATCTATCGATCATGGAAGGAAGTAATATCAGTTGTGAGTTAAAAAACCTTAATGTTCTTGTTTCACTAGTTTTACTTGTGCTTAGTTTTAAACAGTGT
>NW_018130530.1:0-1573 GCF_001952655.1 Monopterus albus
TACAGAGAGGAGATCCAGCAGCTGAGTGAGTGGTCTTCAGACAATAACCTGGTCCTGAACACTAGCAAGACTAAAGAGGTCATTGTGGACTACAGGAGATCCAGGAAGATAGGACTTTATTGATCCCACAATGGGGAAATTCCTGTCTTCCAGCAGCGATAGAGAGCAAGCAACAAAACACCATAAGAACAAACACCACACACATATTATGAGAAACAAATTCCAAGTGCCTACAAACCAGACAAAATGTAGTATTTGAGAGACAATCAAGAACAAGAATAATCCTCCCACAATGAATCCCTGAGAAACAAATCAAAAATACCTACGAACAAGACAAAATATAGTATGAGAAGAATCAAGAAATCAAGAACAAGAATATTACTCCCATAATTAATCCCACAATGGGGAAAATACCTCATTGTGGGAAGGGATCTCTGAAGAACTACTCAAAAATACCTAAAAACAAGACAATATAAGGTATTTGAGAGAAATCAGGAACAAGATATTACATACAGTATGTGCATATTTGCAATGCATTTTTACACCCAGGATTTGAGTATTGCACCTCAGTTGACTATTGCATAGTCCCTCATAATTTCACCTAGCTTATCACTGCAGTGATAAGTGGTTCAGTGGGTAGAGCAGTCATCTCCCAATTGGTGGGTCGGAGGTTTGAATCTTGGTGCCTGCAGTCCACATGTTGAAGTGTCCTTGGGCAAGACACTGAACCCCCAAGTTGCCCCTGAGGGTTAGAGCCATCGGTTGAGTTGGCGCCGCAGATGGCTGTCGGTTCTGTACTGGAAACAAATTCCTTGTGTGTAACGCGCTTGGCCAAATAAAGGTGATTATTATTATTATTAGTGATGCACCGAAATGAAAATTCTGGGCCGAAACCGAAACCGAAAATTTAGGATGCATTTGGCCGAAAACCGAAACGAAACCGAAAATGGCTTCTTTTCTAAAAGAGCAAGTTGAGAATATCAAGTTCTTAGGTATCTACATTACCACTGACCTCACATGGGCACTGAATGCCTCTCACCTGGTAAAGAAGGCCCAGCAAAGGCTTTTTTTCCTCCTAGGAGGCTCAGACGGGCTGGACTCTCAGTTGCTGACAAACGTCTATAGAACCATTATAGAGAGCATTCTATGTCTCAGTATGGTATGGCAGCTGCACAGCACAGGACAGAAAGGACCTGGCCTGGGTGGTTAAAACAGCACAAGGGATTGTGGGGAGTCCTGTGCCGGACTTGGACTATGTTTATGCCGGCCGAGTCCAGCATAGCTGCAGATCCAACCCACCCTGGTAACAAATTCTTTGTGCTTCTGCCTTCCGGAAGGAGGTACAGGTCCATAAGAACTCGAACCTCCAAAATGAGGGATAGCTTTTCCCCAGGGCCGTGAACATTGTAACCCCCCACCACCACCACTACCAACACCCCCACCGACACACACAGATACACACGCACATACAGTATATACTTTATAGACAGAGACGGGATGAGAAGCTGCACTTTGTAGCTGCACTTTGTACTATCCACACTTTAAATGCTGTCTACATTTAATTTTATATATT
>NW_018130531.1:0-1571 GCF_001952655.1 Monopterus albus
ATACTTTCGCAAGGCACTGTATCTCAATGATTACAGTGACTGTAGCATATACTAGCTCGCTGGTTTGAGCTATAGTGGTAATAGAGATTGTCATGGCATCTACTAGCATACTATCTGATGGTGCCAGTTTATCTGTGATTCTCTGCCTCATATCAGTGACTGATCTGTAATGGAGGGGGTTACAGTGAGAATCCAGCTTCAGTTGTACATTGGACATTCAGTTGTTCTTCTGGGTCTTGATGTAGCACAAGAGAAAAGTGAGGACAAATGTCTTCTGGTAGTTGGGATGAAATGATTCCATAAACTAAGTGATTATTTTGTGTTGAAAATACTGGGGTGGCATAGTGACGTAGTGGTTAGCACTGTTATACAGAGCTAATGTACATAGAGCTGTGTGATACTGTATGTTTCATGCAGCAGTTGCATGGGTAGCCTCATGTCATGAGAGCTTGTTCTTGATTTGAATGCAGCAAGTTGAAAAGCAGAATAATGTGTAGCCTTGTGCATGCACATACTCTAGCTCTGAGACAAGATCACTTTTCTATATTTGTGTCCTCATCCAGTTTAGCATGAAGAGATGCAATATGGTGTATGTTTTTATTTCTCCTCTGAACTCCACAGGATGGCAACATAGTACTATATTATTACTGTAACTTTGATGTGGTGCCTTGAAAATATATTGGAATGAAAAACTGTTGCAATGCCAGTTAGGTCTGTGCTGGAGCAATGAGATGATGATTCCCTTGCATGTTAATTAATGGAGTGAAGTGAGTGTGTTCCATTTCCAGGTGTTGGCAGGGAAAGATTGCTTGCAAAAAGCTTTTATTGTGATTGACTAAATATTAATGAACACATGTAAAATATAACTGAAGACAACAGTGTGGTCATAGTGTGAATATCCTAATTCGCAACCATTTGAACTTTAATAGATTAAAAACTAGATTGATAGTAGCCCTTATGTCAGGAATTTAAATGGTGTATAAGATCCAAGCCTTCAACACATAAGCCCGGCCAGTTATCAGATACCCTGCTGGTATACTGAGCTGACCAAAGGAGGCTCCTGATATCAATACCTAGAAACAATATCCAGAGAGTATACACCAGCCAGGAAGAGTATGCACAGGCCCTGTTGAATGTTAAGGCCAGTGTCCTTGACTAAGATGGCTGACATTAGAAAATCCTATCAGTGGCTGCAAAAGGCTGAACTAAAAGACATCACTGAGGCACTGATTGTAGAGGCACAAGAACAGGCACTAAGCACCAGATCAAAAGAAGCAGGGGTCTACTTCACTAGACAGGAACCCGGGTACAGATTGTGCAGGAAACCCAAGAGACAGTCCAACATATAGTTGGAGGGTGCAAAATGCAGGCAGTAACAGCATACACTGAACGGCCCTACCAAGTAGTTGACATTTGTGCTCAGTATGGGCTCTGACCCTCACTAGGAGAATCCTCCAAAGGTTGTGGACAATGACAGGGTAAACATCAAGTGGGACCTCCAGATCCAGATGGACAGGAAGTCACTGGTTAGCCAACCAGATGTTTTGGTAGTAGACAAGGAACAGAAGGCA
>NW_018130532.1:0-1571 GCF_001952655.1 Monopterus albus
CATTTTATGATTGTGTGCTAATAACAAATGCTGGCTGATGTGTTTTCTTATTCAAAGCTAATCCTTCCTCACTCTCCACACAATGCGCCTACCTTTTCTTAGGCTTTGTGTCTGAATTGTGACTTCTCCATGTTGATATTATAAAAGTGTTTCAAATGTAAGCTATGGTGGAAAGTAGAAGTTACGAACTGCCTAAAATTAGCATAAAACTAAATTTCTAATCCTCTGTGAACAGTCTCGCCCAGAGATGTGGCCTGAACGTGTCCACAGTATGCTTCCAAAAGGACCAACTAGGAAAGTGTTTCTATAACAGAGTCTCACCCCATTCAGAGGACTCACTGTCAGACTCCCAAAGTCTTCTGCTTGAGCCAGTGCGTGACTACTCAAATCATCACCTCCCTTTATAGAACAAACTCAGAAGTTGAACTAGCAGTCTTGTTTGACAGCATCTATCATTTTCATTTTTTGTGCTTTTGTACTAAATTCTTTTTATAGAAATTGTATGCTCGCATCACTACAAGAAGTGTTTTTCTTATTAACAATGTTGTCATGATTTTTCCTGAATCTTTCTCGTGTAAGAGAAAGACAAGCTGATCTAAAGTCTTCAGTGCTACAAAATGTTGAATGCCTTTTAGCTGAAGTGCAGACAAAGACAACTTTTGTAAACAGAGTCAAAAGTAAGTGTTATTTAAGCCGAGTCATTTGTTAAGCACTAAAGATGCCACCAGAAAGTACCATGGTGATCAGATCAAATTAGATGGTTTTTTTCTGAAACATCTTTAAAATCCCTTGCACAACAACCGGATCTCCAGCTCAGCCAGCATCTCAACCGAGGCCGCTGAGAGTCACCACAAGGCAGGAAAAGGCATCACAAAAGACGGAGATAAAGCAGCTGATGACAATGAACACCTCCTGAACACCTCCTGAGCTTGCTGCCCAAGAGGGATCCTGGCACTTCAGCACTGCTCTCCACTCCGGACATGAAAGAGGGCTCTGAAAGCAGACCGCTCTTTCTTCCTGCCATCTGGTCTCCAGAGGGATCCAGCCCTGCTATCTCCTAGCAGCTAAGTGACCTCATGGTTAAGTTGATATCCCATAAAACTATAGTAGCTCCTAAGTTAAAAGGCCACAACTATCAGAATTTACCATTAATCTTCTCCCCAAATTATAATTTAAATCATATGACTTTGATCCCAAATCTAATGTGATTTCAAGCATAATTTAACTCATCTTCCACCATCGTTAACGGATAGCCTCCTGAGCCAACCCTACATCAAATCCATTCATCCTTGTTAAAAATGTACCATTCATGCATTTCACATTCCAATTTCTTTCTCCCTTCTCGTACATATGTAAATACATTTATTTAACTTAATACTGGCTTTCTTATGTCATCCTTTCTCTTTTATTTATGGATAAATGAGTCAATGAGCAGAGAACTCATCACTTTTAGAGGAGACTGAATAAATTAATTGTTTATTAAATACAAAACGTGTAGCTTATGTCATCAAGCTTGGTGCATTGATCATTGTGAGGTATTAAATTTTAAATTCATATTTATAAAGTGTAGT
>NW_018130533.1:0-1337 GCF_001952655.1 Monopterus albus
AGTGAGCAACTACGCTGAACTCTTCCATGGCATTGGCAAGCTGCAAGACTTTCTTGTATAGAAGACTTGTTGTGTATAGAATTAATTCACAGGGAGAATCACTGCAGTGCCAATCATCATTTATTGAAACAATATATATTAATATGGATGGAGAGGGAGAGAAACAGAACCACCTGGATTTCTCTGCAGAGTTTCTGGGGTCTGTCTCTCTTCTCAAGTCTTCACATTCACCCATGCACTCTTCAAGTCTCAGTCTGTTTCAGTCTGAGTCTCTTCAGCTTTGCAGCATCCTAAATAGCTATCTATTTCCCAACTTCTGCCAATTGTCCAGGTCTTGCTACCCATCTATTTTTGGGAAACCCCTATGCCTGTTACTGAATAACAGGAAACTAGACCCCATGATCATGCAGAGAGAGAAGTACACAGAAATCTGACCATACTTAAAGTTTAACTAACATTGGCCTAATAAGTATTAACTAATAAGTATTAACTATATCAAGTTTGCTTTTGCCACTACAAGGTTAAGCTCCACATTAACCCTGACATCCAACCGACCTGTCAACTACACAGGCGCATTCCCTTCCACATTAGACAGAAAGTAGAAAATGAGTTACGAAAGTTAGAGGATGACGGCATCATCAAAGCTGTCACAGGCCCCACGCCATGGGTTTCCCCCATAGTGACACAGCTGAAACCAAAAGATCTGGATAAAGTGAGGATATGTGTCAACATGAGGCAAGCCAACATTGCCATACAACGTGAACGTCATCTAACACCCACCATGGATGATGTGATTCACGAACTCAATGACACCACAGTCTTCTCCAAACTCGACCTCACAGCTGGGTATCACCAACTAGGGCTTCATCCAGACAGCAGGTACATTACCACTTTCACCACACATCTTGGTCTGAGATGATACAAGCGCCTCAACTTCGGGATATCATCAGCCGCTGAAGTTTTTCAGAACGCAATCTGTCAGACATTGCAAGGAATCAAAGGTGTCAAAAACCTCAGCGATGACATAATCTATGGCAGAACACAGGCAGAGCATGACGACAGCCTCAGGGAAGTGTTCCAATGATTAAGAGACTGTGGTCTCACCCTTAACCGCAACAAATTCGAGTTCAACAAACACAGACTTGAGAATCAGAATCAGAATCTGCTTTATTTGCCAGGTGTGTTGGACACACAAGGAATTTGACTCAGGTACATCGGCTCTCAATGTACAAACAACAAACCAGCATAAGGCTGTGTAATATAACAAAAATAAAAATAAGCAGTATTTACAAGCAACAGAAAGTGCAAACAATGCAGAATAAGCAGTATGTACAGAC
>NW_018130533.1:1468-1569 GCF_001952655.1 Monopterus albus
CACTGAGGTTTATTGTCCAGTCATATGGTCATTGATTAAGTGTTCATCAGAGTGACAGCCAGGTGGAAGAAACCGTCTCTGTGCCTGGTTGTCTTAGTGCA
>NW_018130534.1:0-1569 GCF_001952655.1 Monopterus albus
GCGATCATATACCAGGGCAGACGAGGTATTATAAAAACAGTGTAACAAACATATTAAAACAAACCACAAACACCACAGCCGCAGACGGCCAGTAATTAGCGACTGGTTTGTCAATGCACACAGCTGGGGTGCATCCCGATGATTACCTTCTCCTCCTTATTTATACCGCTGACAGACGCTCCAGCGTCGCTGGAACATTAACTATGGACCGCGTAATGTACGTGGGGTTAGAATGCTACGCTGACATTTCCTGTGCGTTTTGGCTTGACTCTACCACACTACTTATGCGCTACACTAACTTACACCACATTACCTACATAACGTACATTACATCACCTACACAAAGGATTGTGATTTATGTTATGTTTTGTCCGCGTAAATGTATGTGTGTAAGATGCTACGCTGACAGTTCCTGTGCATTTTGGCTTGACCTTATTCACATTATTTACGCTTTTCGCAAGACGTCTTTTGTTTTCTGAGAGTCCCGTTGCGGTGGATTACATTAAGTATGTTGGGTTTTCTTTATCCTGTCCGTCTTCGTCTTCCTGCCCTCTTGGTTTTTTTTACCGTCAGTCCCTGGATTCACCTTGATTCCCTCCACCATCTCAACTCTACCCGGACTGTATATGTACTTGGACTTTGTTATGTTTTTTTGATACTTTGTGTTCTTTTGTAACCAGCAACCAACATGTTTTTTCCCCTAGCACCTGGGTCTGCAAACTTGAGTCCACCCTCAGTCCTCCCTCCCCCTCCTGGTGAGGGGGGCAACCATAACAATAGGAGGTACTGCATCTTTAGGTGCCAATGGGTAATAATGTTTCAATTCTCTGCATGCAGGTGTTTGTGGATTTTCAGTCATGTGCAGCTCAAGCATGCAGTGTGTATGTTTTGGATCTGAAAGGAGAGAAGGAACGGTTAACAGAGGACGAGGTCCAGCACATACAACACAGGAGGTGTTAACTGACACCTCCTCTGCTGCATTTTGAACCCAGTCAAGCCAAAAATTCTTCTGAGTGAACCCTGTTTCTATCTCCAATTTTCTTTGCAGATTGGTTGGCGGAGGAGTGTGACGTGAATCAGATTTATGAGAGCCATCACGAGTATATAAGAAGTATATAAGAGAGTATATAACCTGGTTTTCATCAAACTCAATTTGACAGTTCTAGGTGAAAGGTTAACCAATCAGAAGCGTTGGTAACCAATCAGATATGTCGGTTATGTATTCCAGTACACAACTGCTGAACTGGCTCTGTACCAGCTGAAAGAGGGTGAGACTTTCACTCCTGAAACTCTGAGAACCACGCTGAATGCGAGCGATTGGGGAGTTATGAGATGCATCGTGTTGGAACATCTGCTCGAAAGCTACCAAGATGATGAGGAAGATGAGGAGGAGGGCGAGGTGGAGGATGATGATGATGAGGATCAGGAGGAAGAGAAGGAGAACTGAGACCCAGCAAACAAGAAACGCAAGTATCCTGGAGAACAGCCTCAAGAAAACACCCAGGACCAGCTGGCCATGCTGCTGCAGGCCCCAGCAACCATCAGGCGAGAATCGATTCCAGGGTGTTC
>NW_018130535.1:0-1568 GCF_001952655.1 Monopterus albus
AGTACACTGAAGACAAAATAATGAATGGAGGACATTTACAACAGAAAGCAAAACATGGGTTGATTTACTCAACCAATTTCTGAAATATATCCTAAGTCACTGTCATCTTATATGCGACCTGTCTTTTTACAATGTAAAAACGAAAAAATTGAGAAAACTTTAAAAAGCAATACAACTGGCTAATTTTTTAGGTTTTCTCTGTTATAAGCCTTTAAGTTGTACTAATGTAGCGTAACAAGTTAAAATTACTTAGAATTAGGAGACAGGTCAGGATGAAAGATGTTCACACATCCTTACAGGTGCTATGATAACCTTATTTTGTGCTATAACTGTGGTGTTTAAACACAAACTTACCAACTGTTGATCTATTGCTTGTAAAGGTTAAACAAAGGGATATTTTAAATTTTCTTACAACCTTTCACTCAGGAAATAAAGTAATTTTAACCATACACTTTCATACAGTGAAACAGTGACATATTAAGTGACATTCTTTAAAAGGTTTCATCACTTCATTAAGATAAAAATAAAAAAGCAGCACTGACAGATAACCTAGAAGTCTCTAGCCATGCTAAGCTAAATGCTAACAAAATTTTTGCTTTAGCGTGCTCACAGTGACAATGCTAACATGCTGATGTTTAGCCAGTATACCTACTGTTGATCATGTTCTGCCTCTCAGCGTAGCATGTTAGCATGCTAATACTTGAAAGTCAGCACTAAACACAAAGTTCTACTGAGTCTGATGGACGTATCATTAGCATTGTAGGTATTTGGTCATGAACTAAATTATTGGCTTTAAAAATCAAATTTTGACTTGATGATGGTGTTAGATGAAAACTCAGAGGATCAGAAAAGAGGAGGAGGAGAAAAGAGGGACATGAATGTCTGAATGAAAGTTTGTGTCAGTGCAACCATTAGTCATTGAGGTATTTCAGTCTGGACCAAATTTGTGGACCCACAGAGGGACACTGCTATCCACATGAAGCCAGCATGCAATGGCTAAAACAAAAAGCAACCAGAGGTACTTAGGGAACACCTACCTATACACTGTGGTTGATGAGACCATTTGCCACTGTCACATGTGCTTGTTGCCCACCAACCCTTCACTACTGGTTTACGTCCATCATGACACGTATAGGTCAGCTTTGTTCCATGAGAATAAATCACTTGTTTTGGAGCAAAGAAACCACCATCCAGTCTGGGAGCACGACAGGACTCTGCTGCACTTTGTGCTAAAATACAACGATAAGCAATATTGCACTTCAGCAACTGTGTTTTTAACAAATGTAAATAATTGGAGTTGAAATTCTCCAATGTTCCTACCATGTAGCACTCCAGGGAACCAAATCAAAAGAACAAATCCTTGATACTTGATGTCCATTTTTCAGGAATGAAATAATCTCATAACAAAGCAGAGCTAATATAGTCCAGATCACAACCAGTTAATTATTGTTGAGGGGCCTTCCCACATAAGGTTTGCAGAGCAAACATCCAGGTATCATGCTGCTGGTCTGTAGCCAATAAAGGGGCACAGATACAGGCTGTATATACAGAAAAGTAGAAACAACACA
>NW_018130536.1:0-1568 GCF_001952655.1 Monopterus albus
TTATTGTGCAAGTCTGTAAGCGGAAGGGCTGTGAGAGTTTCCTGGTGGTAAAACGCAACTGGAAGATGGTAAAACGCGACTGGAAAGTTGGGAGAACAAGAAAGGCTTGGTGAATATACGCTGCCCCAGAGATTGTCAAACGGACGATTGTGGTCAGGGACAGAATTCATGTTTATGGTGAGCAGTTTTAATTTCAACCTGAAATTTGTTGTGTTGTTGATCTAGGCTCTAAGCCCGCTCTGTTTAAGTAGCGTTGGCATTCATTAGCACGGTATGTATGAGTAACAAGTTAGCTAACGCAGCTGACATGTATATGTTGTAGGTCTTTGTTTTCCCCTCACTGGAAAACTGAGCAGAGACATTCAAAGAGAAAGCTATGAGCGGCTTAAGGACATAGTTTAAGTTCAGGAGTTGCCATGCAGACCAGCTGTTGCCGACGCCATTATCGTGGACCCTACAGCCCGTGGAGATTCATGTTGGAACCAGACACGGTGTGGACTGGGTGAGACGAGTGCCATTATCAAGGAGGTTCCAGAGGCTTTTACCACCGTTTTGCTACAGACTGCACACACCCAAGACTAAGGTACCTTTATTTATTTTGCTCAATTGAGTGAAACGGCCACATCGTTTTAGGCCTCCACGCTCACAAGCATCGACTCAGGCCTGCAACGGGGTGGGGTGGTTTTGTTTAACTTCCCCGTGCTGAGTTGAGAACTTTGAGTTTATTCAAGGTTGCAGTCTAATTGTGATGGGTTAATGAGATTTTATTATTTTCCTGTTTTCCAATATTGCGTAATCTGTCTTCATTATTATTATCTGTATTAAAGTTGTGCCTTATCACCGATTGTGAGTGTTTGAGTGGTGGCATCCCTGGTAAAGCTGTATGTACCTCAGGTTGGTGTCACGTGTGACAGTATGAGACGCAAGACTCTCTAGACATCACTTTTACATAGTTATTCTACTGATTAACCGAACTCAGAGCCCTTCCCTGTAATTCTGGTGAGTCAGGTGGGCTACATGTGTAAAGCTGTAAACACTGTAAAAACTGCAAGAAACATCTTTTTTGTAAACAAGCATGTAACCCAGTGCTAAGAGCAGATGGGGCCCTGTATGGCTGCTAGTTTCACAGTATGAAATCATTGGGAGGCGTTGAAAAGTGCTGAGAGCACCAGTACAATTACAACATTGTGTTTTGTGATAATGCGTGCAGCCAACCAGATGAATTGTTATTCTCTCACATTAACCAATAAGGTTAATTGTCCCTCCTTGGAGACCGAACATCCTGTTTGTGCTCTGGACATTATATCAGATGCTTAAGAGCCGCATTTGGTTGCAACACACCGAGCTTAAGAACCGTGTGAAACGGAGGTATTGAGCTGAGGGAAAGCTGTGCGCCAACGGAGAACCGGGAACCCACACAGTTGCCTTTGACTTGCATTGGTGAGATATATATGCAGGAATGTACTGCACTGCACTATCTTAGATGCAATTACTGTTAGCCGTGAGCTCATTCGCGCTAGCATGCACCAATGAAAAGCATTTAAATAAATGCTAATCACTGCTAGCTG
>NW_018130537.1:0-1567 GCF_001952655.1 Monopterus albus
AATTCCACTACAGCAGATGTCTATCTACTACAATGCTGTTACCAAGTTCAAGGTAATAATTCCATCTTTATCTACTTCAGTGCCGTTTGCCAACACAGTGGAAGGAGGCCACCTTAACTTTACTCCCACACAAGTCGATAATCTTGTTGTTGGTACTGCAGCCTCCCTGCATACTACACTTGATACCGTTGGCCCTCTAAAAAAGAAGGCAGTGAAACAGAGGAGGTTAGCCCCATGGTACAGCTTGCAGCTCTGCTCCCTAAAGCAGGTGTAGCCAGTTGCTACTAGTGGACTTTATATCACATAGAAAAGAAAGAAGATTGATAGGCGATGGTGGGATTGGCTATTTGGTTTGACAAACGGTCAAGAACTGAATACATAAATAAAAAGTGGGTAGGTCCTTTAGGGGAATGGGAGAAACGCTAGTTCTGTGATTGTGGTCAGTTAGCCCCCCTAGTGGCCATGTCAGGAGTAATGTCGAAGAGTTTTCTTCCTCTCCTCCTTTATTGACTTTCCTCTTCTTCATTGGTACAGTGAAGCAGAGAGCATGGTGGTAATATCCCGAACGAGATTTCACCTAGCATACTGACACTATACACAAATTATTGGGTTGAAGTTGAGAAAGTAAGTCAGATTTGTAAATTGTAAAATGATAAGTGGGTTGTGAACTATGGGTTCGGAGGAGCAAAGGACAGCTAGGGAGCTGGAAATCATACTATACAACATCTCGGTGAGTTAGCTGTTAGCTTAAATGCTATTAGGGATTGAGTAAAGAAACTTTGTTGTAGGCTGGAGAAAAAAAAACAGTTGGGATGAACTATTAATTGCTAACTTGATATTTGAGTTGTATGAGTTATGGTACCTTGTTTATTGGAATGTTTTCCACATTAAGTTATAGTTATTCGGTTATATGGTACTAACTGCGGACAATAACTGCAAATGTTATGTGTAGTATTGTGCTGTAAATGTTGTGATAGATACTTGGTTAAAGTCAGTAATTTGGAAATAAGTTATACTACTGTTAAGTGCACATTTTAAACTTTGTGATGCACACGGTTGTGATTTAGAAATATCAGAGACTGATTTAATGGGTACTGTGGACAGCTGAATAATTGCCCTGCCCATTGTGTGCAGGCTGGTTTTTTTGTGTTACTGTTCTGCCTGGATAACCAACATTTTAATACTCTGGAGAAGACTATCATCCTGTTCATCATCATTCCACTACTCATCGGATTTCCTGCATTCATCACCTTCATTCCCGCTGTGCATGCCATCTTCGTCATCGTCCCCATCTTTCCAGCAACAGGACAGATCGGCTATTCATTGGGGTTGTGGTAGGAACTTGGCGTTCCCCGGACTGAACTGAGTTATCACTGTAGGACGGTTTGTTATTACTTGAACTGTGTCAAAATAGTCTTATGTGTTTTTTGTTTTGTTTTACGGTTGAATAGACCATTGAGCTTATTTGATATGTATTGTGGTTAATGGAGAAGAGTGAGCATCTAATTCAATACACAACCTTTTAAATGTCCGGTTATTGTTTACTTTTTTCCGGTCTGTGTCAGTT
>NW_018130538.1:0-1567 GCF_001952655.1 Monopterus albus
TAATAAAAAACAACCCATTTCTCTTACCTACAACCTTCACTGTTATAGTCTTCGTTAGATATTGGTTCCCAGCCATCAAGTGTAACTTATAATCTCCTGTTATGAGTGAGGGGTGTGAAGGGTTTTGAGGACATAGCCTTACAGTCCTGAAAAAACAGTGTTATATCCCACAGCTTTATATGAAACCATCCAAAAGTTTTTAAGAATGTACGCAGTAGCATATGATTATATTTGCCAATACTAGTTGTCTGTTAATGCTCTTGAAAAGACATTAGTGTTTTGTATGTTTCTACACTCTGACAGCATTTGGTAACATTTTTAGAAGTTCATACAGAAAGCTGAGCTCTGGAAGCATCAATTCATGGGACTACCTGTGTTTCGTAACAAACGTTTCCCTCGTGCATTTAATTCTCATGTTATCGGGAGTCTCCCAGGAACAGTAGTGGAGCACAGGGTGGTAAGAAACACTGGCTTGCAGACAAGTACTCGATGCCTTCTGAGCTGGTATGATCTTGCTCTTATTCAACTGGGCATCGAGGGAAGCGTTATCTGCAACACAAGAATAAATTCAGTTCATGTGCAATTGGTACAAACAGACCTAAGTATTAGAGAGAATAAGAATCATTCAGGATTATTTATTGCAATTAGTATAAATACAAAAAAGCAACTCTACTAACCCTGGATACGAACGTCAACAGCCTTAGCTATCTTTCCCCCTCCTGTGCAGGTGTACATGCCCCTGTGCTCCTCACTAACTGATCTGATGAACACGTAGGCCATACGAGTTGACAAATGCCTATCACTTTTAATACAGAGCTGGAAGAAAAATATATATTTCTTATGATTTTGACAAACACTAATGGAAAGAACTCAATTCTGTTCATTGAAATTTTAAAGAAAATCTCAGTTGTCTCAGTATCAGATTATTGTACCTCTTTGTTATCTTTAGAAGAACATGCTAATTTTCTGGCATCCAGTGTTTCGTTGTCCTTCTTCCACACAGGCTTAGGATTCCTACTTCGGCAGCGTAGCAGCAAAGACTGCTTGGAGCTCACAGTCACATTAAAATCCTCCTCATTTTTCTCTGGATCACGGTCCAGGTCTGAGATGGACAAAAGAGCATCAAGTCACAGAACAGATTTGATAGTCAGTTTTTTAAAACTGTACTCTATTTAAATGTTTTCTATTTAAATGAAATTAACTAGAGATAGTCCCCGGGCTGCAAACTGGATTTGTCCCTAACATCTTTAGATGGTTGAGGTCCAGAACTGAACAAATTACCTGGCATCTACAATCACTTATTGCAGATAAATCTTTTGTAGATTATTTTTGAGTAATTTGTTGAGCTCTTTAGTTACCGTAGTCATACAGTTGGGTGCACTCTTGTCCTTCTTCATTAGTAGCACAGCACATCACTCCTTTGTTATGATAGTCAGCACTCGATACTGAACTCCCTGTCCTTGTCCTGTCACAGAAGAAACATCATTATTCAGAAAATCACACTATAGTGGATGTTTTCTTGAGGTGTCAGTAGACCACATTGCTATCAGTTTAACATACTCTGAAT
>NW_018130539.1:0-1566 GCF_001952655.1 Monopterus albus
ATTATTTAGTGTTTCTAAAATATATTAAAAAATATTCTGAATAATATAACGCATTAATATATAACAATATATTGCATAATACATAAGGAATTCCCACTTTTCATATATTGAAAAATATGAAAATGAATTTATATTGAAATATATTTATTTATCTATCTTGATGTATGTCATTTTATATTCAACAATGAAAATCACTTTCAGCTTTTCCCATTTAGGGGTCGCCACAGCGAATCGTCACACTGACGACTCGCATGTTGACATTTGGCACTTGTTGTACGCCGGATGCCCTGCCTGATGCAACCTGGATTCGAACCTGGGACGCCACGGCGAAAGCGCTGCACCTTAACCACTAGCCGGTACACTATAATTTGTTATGGTGTACCAGGAATATACAGTATGTACTGTATATATACAGTGGCAAGACAAAGTATGTGCACCTTTTGGAATTTCCTGGTTTTCTGCATTAATTTGGCATAAAATGTGATCTGATCTTTATCTAAGTCAACAGTACTGACAATTATAATGTGCCTACAAAAACAACAAAAAAATTCTGATCTTTCATGTCTCTATTGAAGACACTCACAAAATGGTAGTGGAAAAATTAAGTGAACCCTTGGAATTAATAACTGGTTGACCCTCCTTGGCAGCAATAACCTCAACCAGGTGCTTCCTGTAGCTGTAGATCAGACCTGCACATCGTTCAGGAGGAATTTTAGCCCATTCTTCCTGCAGAACTGCTTTAGCTCCGTCATATTCTTTGGACGTCTCCCAAGTATGGCTCTCAAGTCATTCCATGGCATCTTTATTGGGTTTAGGTCTGGGCTCTGACTTGGCCACTCCAGAAGGTAGATTTTGTTTTTCTGAAGCCATTCTATTGTGGACTTGCTCCAGTGTTTTGGGTCATTGTCCTGTTGCATCACCCAACTTCTACAGAGTTTCTGCTAATGTACAGACATTTTCACATTATCCTGAAGAATTTTTTGATACACTTGTGTTCTGCCATAGACACCCTGCTTGTTCAGTGTTTTACGTACTGTAGACTCATGAACTTAGATGTTATCCAGTTCCAATGATGCCTTCACATCTTTGGCTGTCACTCAAGGTTGTTTCTTTACCTCAGTGATGAATCTTCGTTGTGCTCTTGGGGTCATTTTGACTGGCCGCCAACTTCTTGGTGAAGTAGCCACGGTCCCAAAGTGTCTCCATTTGTAGATTGATTGTCTAACTGTAGACTGGTGAATTTATAAAGTCTTTGAAACCACTTTATAACCCTTTCCAGCTTTATGTAAATCAACAATGTATGTGGTCGTGTGGGGGAAGATGCAGCGACCACCGGTTGGATTTATCGACCTAAAAGGGAGTGATTCCACTTCTTGGTGGGACTTAGAGATAGCAATTCATACGGGAGTGGTGTGAGTTACAATGACTTTAACACTAACTACAGAAATGCATTTCCTGTCATAAATGCGTGTGGATGCTGATATGCTGAAAGATCGTCCTGAAAATGCCTGAAATCCAATAAAGACATGAAAGATATTTTTTTTGTGTTGATATATTAGGCACATT
>NW_018130540.1:0-1565 GCF_001952655.1 Monopterus albus
AAAACTAACCGGTTTTCTAAGTAGTTTATTCCATGTGCTATATGATTAGTAAATGCTGGTTTCTCCATCCCTACTCCCCTCTCATTTTTATGTGCACCATTACATGGGTGTGAGTCCTCTATGTGTATTTTACTGTATGAGCTGACCTCCTGGACTAATTACCACTGGGGCGATTAATAAAGTTGTTTTTGATGTGATTAGGTCAGTGTTTGCTTTTTTTGTCTTTTTGTGATGTCCATTTTTAGCATCCTTACAGCTTTTCCTTCATTGTCCTCTCTTTGAGAAGTTACCTGTCAATATATTAATTTTTTTTTTACTGTTTAGTCTTTAAAATGCCATTAAACAGTGAGAAATGTACATCACAAACTGTCCTGAATCCACATTATTTTCAAATTGCTTGTTTTCTACCAGTAAATGACCCACAATCCAAGATATTTAAATTGTAATGATATACAGTAGAAAGTGCTCACAAATGTTTTTTAATCTTTTGCTTGATATAAACAAACAACAATACTGTATGTGAATGCAACAACAGTGCTTTCAGTTGTACTCTTATGAAAGAAATAATGAAATGATTGAATTCCCAGTTCTATATGCCAGTTTCCTGATTTGTTTCCTTTTTCTAACTTTGCGTTTTCACTTATTTTTGTTTCTTCTTTATATTTTGGTTCCTCCTTTCAATTTGTGCTGGGACTGTATAACCTGCTTAATGTTTCAATGCATCATGAAGGACACAGACTTGATTATGGCTATGAAATGTTTTACTTTTAAACCTTCCTTGTGTTTGCCGGCAAGACCGGAGACAGTTATTTACAGGCCAAAGGCTGTTGTACCTCTTCTCTCCTGAGTCAAACTCTTATCATTACACACCGTTTAAACACCAGTGTGTCCTGCAGGTGAGGTTGGGAGGGCAGGAGACACCCGGTAGTGGTTTTCAGGCCAAATGCCAAACTAGAGGAATGGTTAGCCGAGGCTCTGCTGCATCGAGACCCTTAGCCAACATATAAGACACAAGAGGCGAGAATTATAATAAACAGAGATAAAACTCACCTGGCCCTCAGTGCGTTGAACTCGCCGGTGGGCTTTCCAATAACGAGCTGCTTTAACGACACGTGAACAAGTCCCCACAGCACCAAAATAAACACAGACACTAGGGAAAATGCAAGTCCTTCCCGCAGCAAATATAGGCTCACCTCGGGCTTCTTCTTCGGGTCGCCGCTATATCCATTATTCCCGTCCCGGGAACCGTCGTTATCTTGCACTACATAATTCTGGGTCCCAAAGGGTTTTATTCTCCTGACAATGTTATCGCTCTCCATTTTTGACACAGCGACTCCCGTAGCAGTCGCTGGTCTTCTTCTTCTTCTTCTCTTTTTAATGGAGGATTGCAAACAGGCGTATTTAGATGCAAACCACCACCTACTGCAGAATAGGTGTGTCACCGAGTGTGTCACATCTAGGTATCTAGGTTCACATGTACCCAAAGTCGCTCTTTGCGGGCGTTGTTTTTTTTTTTTCCTCATGCTTCCGACGGGTTGTTCTTCTTCGACTGGTTAATGGCGGTT
>NW_018130541.1:0-1565 GCF_001952655.1 Monopterus albus
CTCTTATTATATTCTTAAATATTTTTACCAAATTTTCCGGACTATAAGTCACTCCTGAGTATACGTCGTACCAGCCAAAAAATGCTTAATGAAGAAAAAAAAAACATATAAAAGTCGCACTGGACTATAAGTCGCACTTTTAGGGGGAAATTTATTTCATTAAATCAGAGACCAAGAACATACATTTCATCTTGAAAGGCAAGTTACGTTAATAACAAGAAAATGGAGAACAACAGGCTGAATACCCGTCTGTTAACGTAACGTGAATAGGCGGTATGTTAACGTAACATATTAACAGTTATTCAGATAACTATAGCATAAAGAATATAACATAACAAGTTTACCAAACTGTCGATCTCACTCCAAATCACTACTAAATCCACTGAATTCTTCATCCTTGGTGTCGCTCCTAAACAACTCCGCCAACTCCGGAAGTAGAGGACGCACCGCTTCCTCTTCTGCGTGGCTGTCGTCAGACTCAGCATCAGTCCCAGTTATTATTCCGGCCTTTCTGAATCCCGACAGTATGGTTTCGGTTGTCACTGAAGCCCATGCTTTGTCGATCCATCCAATGACTTCCAGGAAAGTTGCATGGCGCATCCTCCCGGTTGCCGTGAAGCTGTGTTCTCCATCCGTCATCCACTGCTCACGCAAGACTGTCTTAAAGCTCCGGTTCACCGAAATGTCAAGTGGCTGGAGTACTTTGGTTAAGCCTCCAGGGATGATGGTAGGGATGGTGTTGAAAACCTTTAAACTGAACTGTGGCGTGATGTGCGCTCGCATACTTTTCCATCACAAGCAAGGTTTTGCATGCTCTAAAGAAGCCATCCAGATGCTTAGTGTAGCACTTTGTAAGCCAAACGTTCATCATATCTTGATCTATCCACCCTTTCTCATTCATGGCCACAACTGCGGGGGATTGGATATTTGGCATGGTTTTCCGTTTAAAAATGACCATTGGTGGCAATTTTGATCCATCTCCACAACATGCTAGCACCGCCGTGAAGTGTAATTTCTCATGACCAGTTGTCACTATATTCACACTCTTTTGCCCTTTCTCTGCGACACTTCGGCCCATGGGGATGTCAAACGGGGACCTCGTCCATGCTAATAATATGATCCGGTGCCACGTTGCGCTCAGCTACTTGCTTTTCAAGAAACTCGCGGAAACTGTCGACTTTGGCTTGGAAGTCTGCTGGCAGTTTTTGGGACATCGTTGTCCGTGCTCTGATAGAGAGGCGGTTGCGTTGCATGAAGCAGTAACACCAAGAAGGTCCTCCTGCAAAGTCATTTAAATTCATCGCCTTGGCAACTACCTTGGCATGGAGAAGTAACTGCACCATTGACAAGCCTCTCCCGGCAGCACGTTGTTCAAGCACCCATTTGTGAACTTGTTCCTCTAGCTGTGGCCATCTAGCTTTTAGCCCACGATTAGCTTTTTTTGTTTTCTTCATTGCAATTAGAGTATCCTCCGCTTTTTGCCAGTCCCTCACAAGTTTCTCGTTCACTCCAAACTTTCTTTCTGTTGCTCGATTACTGTTTTCGGCTGCATCTTTCACTACTTG
>NW_018130542.1:0-1564 GCF_001952655.1 Monopterus albus
CTTCCCATCCAGCAAGCACTACAGAGCCTTTTACACGGGGACTTCAAGACTCGGTTTCATTCCCAGAGCCACAAATGCACCTAATCAGTCCACCTAGTACCGTTTGTTATTAAAAACTGTCACATTTTTAGGTGTAATTACCTTCCTGCTTACTTTGCACTAGAACCATAATGTTGCACAACCTGAGACAGTTGCACATATGCAATACTTGCAATATATGCACACTTTCACTTATGTTTTTTGTATATTTTAATTGCTTTTTAATAGATGGCATTGATGAAGGGAGTTACATGTTGAATCTCATTAGACTTTATTGTACAATGACAATAAAGCAATTCATTTTAATTCAGTTCAACTGATTTGAGGCAGAAGAAGGAATACCTGTACAACATTTTATCAAAAACACTCCAAAACAAATCTGAATTAGAATTCCTTCTGTATGCTAAGGAATCCATGTTGTCCATAACTCTCCATGCTGCATCTGACACAACTCTACACCTTTTTCCTCTTTTTTTTCCCTTTAGGCATAAATTGCAGTATACTTAAGAAATGCCATATTTATTTTGGTACAAAAAAGTGAAAGAAAAGATTTCTCCCAGGATTTGCAGGTTTGTCTACTACCAGAACCTCTACTGTTGAGGCAGCCAGGAGATACTCCAACAAAATAATAGGTAGCATGTAACTGGGTCAAGCGTTAAAATCCCTGCACCATGAGGAAAATGCCATGGAGCACTTTCTGTAAACCATCCTTGTGGAACGTATTCAAGCATTCCACAAGGTTACCTCAACTTGAGGGTTAAAGGGCAGCTCCATCCATCCAAGCTAAGCATTGACCCCTACCAAAGAAAACCGCAGGGGACATGTGTGCCATGAGGTGAACAGATCCACCTGGGCTGTGCCATAACAGCCCCAGATTTTTTGCATTACCTGAGGGAATAGCCTCCATTATCCATGGGGCAACCTCTAGCATGACCAGCAATCCACTACCAGAATTGTTATGCCAAGCAGGAGCATTGCGTTCAGGGATGCCAAATGTGGGCCCAAATCAACAACCCATAGCCTCAACAACCTCTAAGTAATTGATATGAACTACCATGGAGATGTTTCCTCTCTGGATAATTACATGCTTACCACCCAAGAAAGGGCAAGAAGTGCTTCTGCGCCAAAGAGACACTCTGGAGTTCCAGGATGCTGATGGGCTGTGCTGAACATGAAGGCTCCCAAACTCCTTGAACAGACCTCCTCTGCCACACCATACACCAATCATGAGGTGAGGCAGCTGTAAGCACAACATTTTGTCTTGCTGGGATTGAGCCAAGAGGCATGTGATGCAGCATGAATGTGCAAGCCCTCCACAGTTGGAGGTAGGTACAGCATGAACCATGACTGCCTTGTCTACCCAAGGTTCCAGGTGAAGGCTGTAGAACCTCCTCTGTAGGGGTTCAAATGTTGCAGCCCCCAAGGGTGTATTTACTGTAAGTGCTCATGCAACCATCAGCATTCCCAACAGCTTGAGACATGTTTGCAGTGTCACTTCTGCACCCAGCTTGAAAGACTTGCTGAA
>NW_018130543.1:0-1561 GCF_001952655.1 Monopterus albus
AAAAAACTTTCCACTTTAATGTTCTGTTATTGTTTTTTGAATCTTTAGGAATGGCAAATTTTCCTGTCCACTTGTGTTGATGAATCACAGTTACAGCTGTGTGTGTAAAGTCACACGTGATAAATTATCCGCTGTTTCTGTGTATGACATAGACCTTTGTAATACATTTGACTGCCATCGTCTAGTGGAGAGTTTTAAGCCATCCAAAAACGGTAAGTATGAATTAACTGTATCTCATGCTGATTGAATGTGCATATTTGATATCTTTAAAATAACACTAAATGTAGAGATTATAATCTAGAGATTATGATATTTCCCAAGTACAGTACCTCTATTATTGGTAATGGCTGAATGTGCTGTATGTATTAGATTTTGTTGTATGTTAATAACATAATAAATATGGTTTAATGAATGTTTGTGATCAGTTCAGATGACACCCCCACATAAAGCTGAGGTCCATCAAACACCAGAGGCTTTCAACATCACTTGGAAAAGTGGGTATGAGAAACATGACTACCTTGCCAGTTTTGTGCGCTACCAGCTCTTACTTCAAACATTTCAAAGCAGCGAGAGCAAAGTAAGATCAACTCTCATAAACAGCCATTCTTTGATAGCTTGTTCTGGTTGTAATAAAATCTAACAGTGATGATTTGTTTGTTTCAACCATACCCCAGACTTCTCATCTCGAATCAGATGAAAAGTTTGTATCAATTCTAAGATTGCACCCTAAAGCGTATGCTAAATACTGCATCAAAGTGAGATCTGAACCTATCCGCTACACTGGGACCTGGAGTAAATGGAGCCCACTGACATGCTGGGAGAATGAAGCACAAAAAGGTAAAATGACAACTTTTCTTTACACTACAGGTATATGTACAGTCTACTTTCTCCTTTTTTGTACTGTATATAAGGTCTTCTTGTCTCTAAATTATGTGTGTCTCATTAACCACAAGTGTTGTATAATGTACTGTAATGATAGCATCTCAGAGACTTCAAATGACTCATTTGTCTTTTTAATCATCACCTATATAAGACAGAACATTACAGGGCATCAGCCCCAGAGTAGTTTCATTGTCTTTTCTGGGCATCAGCCCCAGAATAGTTTCATTGTCTTCTCTGTAATATGACTAATTCTGTTTTATTTAATGATGATTTTCAGAACAAGAAACAATATTAGTAATTCTGACTAAATCTTTGGCCCCAGTGTGTGTGGTTGTTGGAGTCTTTCTTTTTGTATTCTACAGTCCTGCTACAAGGTAACTCAGTATTACAATGAAATGTTTACTATAGACTTGTCATAACATACTCTGCTCTGGATAATGATTACATGCTTAAAAAGTAAAATTTGGTTTTATATTTTTGCCCTTTCATGATTTGTTTGGCAGAGAGAGGATAAAAACTCTGTCCCGCACGCCATCACCTGCCCCTTTCTTTCAGCCTCTATTTCAACAACATAAAGGCAATCTCCAGGTGAGCTGCTCATGGGATATCTATTGTCTGCTTTATTATTTTAGGAACCTGAGCCAGCTCTGCTTTTCTGCAGGTTGAATGATAACCTTAA
>NW_018130544.1:0-1559 GCF_001952655.1 Monopterus albus
TTTTTTTTTTTTAATGAGCAAATTACCTTGGCCATCATGATTTTAAATGCATACAGCTTCCGGCCTCTTCCTTTCCCAAGAGACCCTTCATACTTTTCAATAAAATCCTGAGCCTCCCTGTTTCACCAATTAGATAGAACACAGACAATCACTGAAGAAAAAGTAAGCGCCATCCAGCTCAAAAGCACGACGTACTTAACCAGTGAATACATTTTTTTAGTGATAACAGAATGTATAAACACCAGGTTTGGGATGGTTTACTGACTGATGAACTAAGAACAGGAGGCAGGAGATAAATCAGCCATGATGTGCAATAAAGTGTCAAGCTCATGAAAAATTTAAGACACTTCACCTATTATATTACCTTACCAGAACCTTACTTACACTGGAATGTGCATAGAGAAACCCACACACCAACCTCACATGAACATGCCAGCACTAACCTACACAATCAATCGAGTTCATTTAAGAGAACATGAATCTAAATGGGAAAACCCTGGAATGCTCTGCCAAAACAGTGCATGTGTGAGCATTATAATATTCAGAAAGCATGATAGTTTTGACTTTCATATGATAAAACTCGGTCAAAGAAACCTCTTTATTAAAGAAAAATCTACTTTGTGTTTATACAAAGTAGTTTTGAGGTGATGTCTGACATCAACAGAAGCATCAAATGACTAAAATAGCAATGAATTTTTAATAAAGCATGATCAATATCACATGTACATGACATGAGTCATAGTAGGCATTATGGAAAGTGCTTATAGGAAATGGAACAAAACCAAAATACCTAATAAAATAAGTTTAAAGAATAAACTGCAACAGCAGCAACAAGAAATCAAAAAAAATCACAAGCAAATAATTGGTTTAGGTTTTTGCTTGTTTATTTGTTACTTGAGTATTAGGAGTCTTCTCTTCATGCGCCAGGGTTTGTTCCTTAATGCAGCAATCATTTTCTTCTTCTCCTCTATTTGTTCTTTCAGGGCTTCAATTTCTCCCTCAGACAGCGATTCTTCATCAGATTCAGAGGCAGAAGATGAGCTGCTAAAAGGAAAGAGCTGTCACGTGATGTGGCTTTAATAAGGTGGTATACCAGCCTAACGTAATAGTTAAATGGTAGCAGCAACACTGACATCTGACATTTTCAAACCTCTGTTTGTTTCTCATTCATTTGTATGTGATGAACAGTTTTACAAAATAGTGTGAGAGATGCTTATGTTTCTTGTTGTTTAAAGGTCATTTTAAAAAATGTGTTCCATTTTTTGGTTACCTCCACACTTATGGTAAATTGTTGTGTGAAGTGGGTGTGAGTTGTTTTGGGAAAGTTACAAAATAGTAGGATCCATCTGTGGCTTCTTTGGTTTTACAGAGTTCAATTATGAGTTTGAGCTCTTTGTTTAGCTCTTTTGTTTCACTGTCTTGGTTCACTCACTACTCAGATAGCATCGTCTTCACAGCAGGCAACTGTTTTCAGTGAGAAAACTCTCAAAACACACTGTACATTACCTTCTCAGCACCAAACAACACACAGTTAGCAACTAGCTGACAAACATAGTGGA
>NW_018130545.1:0-1558 GCF_001952655.1 Monopterus albus
TAGCTGTCTGTTGTCTATTGGACTTGTTACTGTAGGTGATGATGACCTAAGACTTAATAAAACAAATTACTGTAAAATAAACTGGAAATATTTTCAAATATTCAGAAGCAAACTTCCAAATGCAATTTCAGCGAATTGTTAGCTCTTACATATCAGTTTGCATCACACTGTGCCTTTATGGGACAACTGTACACTCAGCAGTGAAATTAACTGTGCAATCACACTTCTAATTGCCTGCTTAGTGAATTATTATTTTCCCAAGTATTAAACATGTTTCATCTCCTTCATGCTGTAAGGAGACGAGGTGTAAGAGGCATAGGAGGCCAACGTGGAGGACAATGCAGATCTGCTTTGTTGGCATAGATGTGAATCCAGAGAAGAAGGAAGCCTCTCTGCCTCCTACTGCAGTTGGCAGGCCACTTACAGTAAAAGTGCAACACTGAAGTCTGGTACCATATGCCATGTGACATGCTTTCATCAGCAGCCATGGTGTAGCATACAAAGTGGAATGTGTTCCCAGTGTAACAGTGACTGTAATACACTGATTCTGGGCAGGAAAATGTTTTGTGTACCTAAACTGTGCAGTTATGCATCAGAAGACAACTCTCCTAGTTCAGACAGTGTGACCAGCTTTTGTTTGATTATCAACATAAGAAAGGCAACATTTTGTAAATATAATTTCTAGAAAAATATATTTGCTGTAGAGTTTCTGTTTTTGAGAAAGTTTAAAGAAGTTCCCAAACTCTTCAGTGTCAATTTAAGATATATCAGAAAAGCATATACTTCTCATAAACAGCAAATAACTCAACTGAGCACAGCAAAAACAAACAGTACAATATTTCTTCAGCTACATGATCTCATAACACAGCGAGAAATGAAATCACCTTACCTGCAGCTGTACTTGGCAATAAAGCACATACAGAAACGTTAACATTGACATTAGCAGATTTTTTTTCAGTCTGTGACCGTGAACAGGAGCATGAGTGCACTATGTCTTTGCATTGCTAATGATTTCTTTCACACTAGCCACTGCCCTGCACTGGAGAGGTCATATGCTTCTGGGCGCAATATTTGCATACAATAGCCCCATTTACTGAGACCAAACAAACAGCTTCAGAGCTCACATTAAACATTTTCATTTCTGCCCAGCTGAGGAATCTGTGTGGGGAATGTGGTCTGTCCTCTTGTCCATATTGGGCTGTGTTCTACAGAGGTGTGGAGGATGCTGTTGACGCAATATGGAGTAACACATGACAGCCTAAAACCAGGAATGACCCATGAAATCTAAAGATAAGAGGACAAGAATTTATTATTTTCTGTGTTTCATCCAGTTTTGTCCAGGTTTTGCATTTATATGGTTGTTGCCCACCTTAATATTAAAGTCCTGATTCAACCAATGAATGAATCAGCTCACTCTGCACCTGGTGGGATCAAGCACAGTTTGACATATTTTTACAAAGTGGGATTAACTGCTGTCTACAGCTCACAGTTTGGTGCACTGAGATGTTCAAGCCACAGATGTGTTGAAACACTTCCATCAAAACCATTTTAATTCTGC
>NW_018130546.1:0-1557 GCF_001952655.1 Monopterus albus
TTTTTTTTATTCCATGTGTACCATTAACTAGTACTTCTACAGCTGCTTTTCAGTCACTACCCAGATGTTGTTTTAGAACAGAAGAGACCATCTCAGTTGCCATAACTGGGACAGTATTGGGATGTAACTTGGTCAAATAGCTTATGTTAGCAGTGAAAATTGACCTCTTATGTGTGTTTCTGTTTAATGTCAGAAAGCAGAATTCATGTGAAAGGTAAACATCTCTTTTTTTCCAGTCATGAGTTTTTCTGTGGTACAACATAATTGGTATTCTAGTACTTCTTTCATAAGTAAGAGCTTCTGTGTTTTAATAATCTTTTTGGCCACTAGGTGTCACTGACTTAACAGTGAAGTGTTTGGACAACTCAGATATACTGTAGATCAATTAAAAATAAAAAAGCAAATTACTTTTCTAGCATTAGGGATATTCCTCTGAGTAGAATCCGTCTCTGATGTTTCCTGAAGACATTACCTGAGGTTCTATAAGAATGCATAAAGTGAACAAATGTTTCACAGAAGCTTTTTCTCTCTGCAACAAGAAACGATTACTGCATCATGAAATGAAAATATCAGGAAGAGAAACTTATTCTTGTCATAAAAATATGTATATGAAGATATACACTAAGTGTGGAGTAACGGTTTTTAACTTTTTAAGTAGCAGTGGACAGATATTTCCCACATTATCAGACGTGAAGAGAAGCAGATGCATTCTTCTGAGATTCTTTTGAGAAGGGTGGTGTCTTAACCATTCACTTGGCCAGGGTGTTTAGAGAGATAAGAAAAGCAGGCAATGCCATCTCTAGCTGGTGACGAACAGGAAAAGTTGCTTGGCAGAGTAGCAGGTACTAATGCTAGTTTTATGAATGCCATAAAAGGATATAGAAGGTACCACAATGTTTTTTACAGGTCACATTTTATTGGCTTTACATCCATTTGAGTGTACTGATGCATATTCCATTTAGTTACACCCAATGAAGTGAGACGTCAAGTTTCTGTAAATATCTCCTAGTTTTACTAAACTCTTTAAAAATGCGCTCACTAAAGAGTGCAGATAGGCACCACTAACTTTGTCAGCTCTGTGTTGTCAGGTTTCTATGTAATGTGTCTGAGGGTTTCTCTGGCAACTCTGGGTGGAGGACACGGGCAGGCCTGCCAACAAGCTTATGTGGTTGAAAAGGGGTGGTGTAGTGAACTCCTTGGAATTTACACCAGAGTGTGCGTGAGGCAATGAGGCTCAGCACCCTTATTGAAGAAAGCTGTGGAATGTATCCATGACAATGGCCCAAACCATGAAAGCGGTTAGGGCTCCATAGTGGAAAACACAATGAAAACAAAAGCATCACAACCCCTGATTTATTTGTTATTGTTTATGTGTTATTATTATGATGATTATGGTTGTTGTTATACTGTATCCTTGGTACAGGAAAGTTGTAAATCACAGAAATGATTCTGTGATTTACAACTTTCTTTTAAGAGTCTTGACATTAGAGTAGAATAGAGTAGAACAGAACAGAACTTCCCATCTGAGGTCTCAAAGAGGGAATGCTCCTTTTTTTT
>NW_018130547.1:0-1557 GCF_001952655.1 Monopterus albus
TAAAAAGGCAACGTGATGCATGTCATGGAAATGGTCATTATGCAGGTAGGAAATTAGGAAACACAGGAATTACGCAGGTAGGAAATTAAGAAACACAGACGTGCTGCACACCATGCCTTTGTTGCAAGATAAGGCCCTCTGACTTAGGTAATGGGGACTCAACCCATTGTCAGCTGGGATTGGCCCCAGCCCTGCCGCAACCCTGTTCAAGGTGAGCGGTGTAGATAATGGATGGATGGATGGATTGATGGACTCAACTCAGACTCCACTCAGATTATTCTTCGGTGACTGACTCAAACACTGGGGACTTGAGACTTGACTCGGACTCTAGGTTTAGTGACTCGACTACAACGCTGAAGTGTATTAAGGAATTAGGTAACAGTATTTTTTTACTTTAGCAACTGTGATTTTTAGTTGCTTTAGAGGAACTACACCCTTACTGAGACTTCACTCTTACATCTCTTCTGCTCGTTCCTACATTCAGAATAATGTTTAGCTCAGCTCACACAAAGGCAGATTCATGCTTTAGTGTTTGTTTTTTCCAGCAGTATGTTTTTACTTTTTACAGTGCATAAGAAAAGGCTTTAAGGATGCTGACGAATGTGTTTGAAAAACATAAACAGGAATAATATCTTTGGTAATGAGTCCATCTGGGTTCATTGGAGTTCACTCTTTCATCTTTTCTGCTTGTTCCGGCACTCAGATTCATTTTTAGCTCTGGCACACATGTAGGCTTCAATTCACTCCTTTAAGCAGGAAATGGAAATGAAAAGCAGACTTGTTAATGCAGTCCAGCCGAGGCAGCTGCAGTGCCATTGTGAGCTCATTTATTTCTTTATGCTGTTAAATTTCTAATCTTGGACAAGACATATCTGTACAAAAGCCTTTTGCTATGTTGGATAAAAGAGAAAAACAATATTATGCTTTTGTAAAATATAAAGGTTGTGATAAAGGTGACTATAGACTGGCCCATGAATAGCTGCAATTCTAAAAAAACATTTCTTTGCTGGAAGAATATGGCTTTGGAGTTGTGGGTTTGTAGTTTTAAAGTATTTATTGAAGGAAATATAATCTCAGACTTTCTCAGGCAACTGTATACACACACAACACAGGAACCAAGTTAAATTTCAGGTGCATTACACAGTTCGAAGCAGTAAGTTATAAGTGATCATTATTTGATAATGCAGAGTTGTGATGTACTTCTTATGTGTATCTTAACGCTTTTATTAAACATTAAAAGTTAATTATAAATGTACTGTCTAAATGTATTAGATATAAGTGCAAGGGGCTATTTTTTGATGAGCCTCCATCTCCTTGGTTACTGGTGCCATATCTGTCAAATGCAATGCAGCACATGAGTGTACAGAGATAACGGTGACAGATTTGCCAAATCAAAATCCTTTTTTCTAACAATGGGCTCTTGTTGTCGGACAGAAGTAGTTAATAGCATTTTATGGCTGACATAACAAATATCATGAGTGTAGGCATTGAGGATGTTGACTAATGGGCAAAATCATTTAAATCCAGCATTTTTTGTATGGCTGTGCAGTGGATTTA
>NW_018130548.1:0-1556 GCF_001952655.1 Monopterus albus
AAAAAAGCAAAAAACACACAAAAAAGAGAATAAAGAAAAAGCCAGCATTCAAGAGTGGAACACACAAACACGTTCACCTCGGTGGGCGCCATGTTACCAGAAAGATCAGAGGTCAGTGTGGGCTGTGACAGTTTCCAGTTGGTGATGTGATGCTTTTATCAGTTGCTGAAGAGCAGGCGAAACAGCACAGGAAGATGGAGTCTGGTGGGAAAACATGAACCAGCAAATCTGCAGAAAGCTCAACATCAGATTGAGAGTGCTAAACATTCTGTTGTTAAACATCTGTCAAATTAAACGTGGTGGTCTGTTAACTTGACATTCAAGTACAATCAAACTACACCTGAGATCTTTGTAAGATTGTGTACTGCACCTGAGATGTCAGGTGTATGAACAGCTCCACCTACTGCGCCACCTCTCTCTGCACAGGTTGTGGGGATTTAACATTTAATTCTTACTGCAGTGATGATGTCATTTCTACAAGCAGATTCAGGATTTTCCTCCCCGATCTCCCAGAGGTTTGTCTGTGTTGGTGGCGGAGCATCTGACCTCAGTAGATGTGATGCTACTGTCACTGGTTCACCCTGACAGTAAAAACAAAGGAATTAAAAAGATGTTTGGCAGCCTGCCCATGAAACTTCATAACTGAAGTCGGTGAGACAGACCGACATGTCTCCTGTTTGTTTTCTTTCAGGTGATCATTAAGCTGTCTGACCAGGTGACCGCCTGTCTGTCCAACCCACAGCGGTCTGGCTCATCCCCCAGTGCAGATCTGGAGTCTCAGACCTACAGACAGCTTCGGCAGGAGATCGAGAACCTGAAGATAAACTGACATTAAATCTATGGGAATCTGAGTGTGGTCAGTCAGCCAAGCAGCCAGTCAGCTGGCAGAAACTTAAAGGAAGGTTTTACTTTACAGGTTGAACATCGGACCTCAGCTGTTAAATGTTTCTGGTTATCTGACTGTTTATCCACTCCTCCTCCAGGATGACATTGAGGCCTATAAGACCCAGAACAAGTTTTTGAACTCTGAGATCCACCAGCTGACCACCACTGTGGAGGACCAGCTCAGAGCAGGAAAAGGGTCTGCTGGCCAAGGTGGGTCCAACTGGAAACACTGGGGCCCAGTTTCTTTACTTTAAAGCAGCATTAACTAACTCGTGTCTCAGATTTTTGACCGTTAAGAGTGCAGTGAGAGTCCAAACAAACTCCAGCAGCGTCTGTCCTCTTCCTCCCTCCTGCCCTGCCTATGAAACTACGTCATATGTGGTCACGACAGTCGGAGACAGTTTGTGGCAGTCTGGTAGTGCAGCAGTAGTAACCGGTTCCAGAGCCAATGTATATGCAATATAGAGCCCACAGCTTTTGGTGGCATTGCAGCAACACAATGCCAAAGAAAGAGGTTTGCATTTTAGTGTGTAGTGGTCAAAAACAAACAAGGTACCAGTCCAGAGGTAATATGTAACAGAATAGTGTGTAGTTCAAATATAGATATTATTTGTAGTAGTCATGTAAGGGTGTTTATATAATCCTGGAGAGATCTGTTTCTCTTAACTGTT
>NW_018130549.1:0-1555 GCF_001952655.1 Monopterus albus
TACAATAATTTTAAATATAATATGAAATATTAAATATAAAAAGAGAAATATAGATATTGTTAAAGAAAAGCTTTGCACATGCAGCATGTGATTCAGAGCTGGTGGGGCAAGAAACTGTAAGATGAACAATTAATCAGAAAAGATTAAACAAGACAGTGCACACTCAACCAGCAAAAATACTATTCAGGATTTTTTTTTAATTAACAAGTTTCACTGAGTATTTCATCAGTTTCATGAAAATGTGCAGCGTACTAAAGGTTTCAAAATGCCAACATCCTTTGTGCAGTACTTACTGATATCATCAGTGAGCCAACTAGAACAGGACCCAAAAGCACCAAACAGATGAGTGAAGTTTCTTTTGTTTCATCACGAAGTTGCTTAAAAAGATAATATGACTTGGAGACTGAGAGCTGTGGAGGAGCCTGTGAATCTTCTGGGCCACAAGGGGTCAGTAAATGCACATCTGCTGGGTGATGTAGGAGACACAGAGACTGACTGACCAAGTCCCCAGGCGAGTCCTCTTCAAAATAAAAGCTCATAAAAGGAAGGTCAGGCATAGACTGTGACAGATACAGGTGTGAAAATACAAGACAATGCAGAGAAATTCTGTGAAGAAATACACAATGAAAATAAATAGTCTATAATATTAATTAATTAAAACAAAATAAGCAAAAAAATAATAACTGAGCGAACCATTTTTACATCTGCTTTCACACTTTTTTGAAATGTCTTTTTTTTTTCAAAACTATATGCAAGCCAAACACTGTGCACACAAAATGCAAAATGCTTCATATCTTCAACAAAAGGCCACACTGCATTCAAAATTTCAAAAGCAAATGGAACCAAATGGCAAACACGTTTTCGAATATTCCATGGATACACTGTTGTCCCAAATCTGAAGCTCTTCTGTCATTCAAATCTACATTGCCATATAATGTTCTAGAGGGAAGGTAATCTGCTGTGAAGCTGAAACATACACAGTAAACACCAGTGTAATGGTGAAACAAAATATTTATTTTTCCAAAATATAATTGTAATACAAGAAAACAAGTCCATATGATAATTTGTACAGAAACCATAAACATAACATATAGGGGGGAAAGCAGCAAAACTGTGGACCATGTTTATATGTTGTCTATCTTTGATCTGGAAAATGGGTGCTCCTAATACAAATTTCTAAAATAAATAGGTAAACTCATACCTGAAAGCTTGATAAAAGTTCTTTGCCCCTTTTTAAACAACTATGCTTATTCGAATGCCAGTTAAAGAAATTTCATGGTGGAATGCGTATCAGAGCTAACTGGACTTTCTGACCCACAGGCCTCAGCATGTTAGGTCAGACAACACCTGCTCCTCCACCATCATCCTCAACACCGGTGTACCACAGGGCTGTGTGCTGACTCTACACCCCATCCTCTGTGACTGGCTCGTGGACTTTCTGACTGGCAGGCCCCAGGCTGTCAGGATTGGCAATAGGACTTCAGCCAGCATTATCACAAACATCGGCACCCCACAGGGATCTGTCCTGAGTCCCATCCTCTATACCCTGTTCACC
>NW_018130550.1:0-476 GCF_001952655.1 Monopterus albus
TTTTAAACTGCTATATAAATAAATTTGGTTTGAAGGTAAAAAGTTTAAACTTGTTTAGCTGTTTAGAGGTGTTTCTAATATTCTGACCCTCCCATGTATGTAACCAGGAAGGACAAAAACATACACACCTCTAAATATAATGTAGTCTAGTACAACGCCACCGCTAACTATGACCTCAATAACGAACCTATATGAATTTATACATTCATGACAACTTCACCAAAACTTTTGACCTTTCTCAACTCAACCTTTATTTATATACCACTTAAAGTTAAGTGAAAGTTTACCAAGGTGCTTTACTTCCACCTGGTAAATTTACTTCCACCTGGGAAACATAACAATATAACCCCACAACAAGAGACAAACAAAGTGATCAACGCCAACACAACTGGTTAAGGATTTGCTAGGAACCTTGGATGGAGGCGGGCCAATCAGAGACCTGAGCAGCACTGCTGACCAATCAAATGCACGCTGAA
>NW_018130550.1:488-1553 GCF_001952655.1 Monopterus albus
CTTAAATCCCACACTCTCAATCGGCTTAGATTTTTCAATATTCTGTTTTTTTTTTTCAAATCAGACATTTTGTGGACAGAAAAGTGAAAAAATGAGTTAAAAATCTTGATTTTACACTGGTCTGACAAATGGACAATTCTACTTTAGAAAACTGAATTCAGTTTTCCATTTTCTATTTGTTATGTCCCAAATTGAAAATTGAACTGCTAAGCATTACATGGACCACACTGTGTGTGTGTGCTTCTGGGTCAGATTGGGATCAAAGTTTCCCGGGTCACGCTGTGTGGGTGTGTGGTGAAAACAGACAGGATCAGTCTGGCTGCACTGGTGCACACCTATAGTAAACCAGCAACTAGTCTGAAAATCATTAACAGCGTTGTGATGGCATCTCAAAGGTTCTACAAACCAGTCAATTGATAAATGGACAAAATAATCAATAAGTGCAATGGATACAAATCAGTTCAGCAGAGCTCCACCTCAACCAGCTACAACAGCCAAATCCTGCATTTACATCAATGCAGGACGACAAGTTGTCCAAGTGCAGATATATAAAGGAACAGCAGAGGATGTACTGTACAGCATTTTTCTGCACTCAGTAGCTTACTGTACCTAATAATACACTGATTAGTGAAAACTGCCACGGTTATGGGTCGACACTGCTTGACATGAAGGCTGAAAGGACATCTCACACTTCCTTGGTTCTTCTCTTCTCGCAGTTCTTGCATTTTTTCCCCCCATTAATCTTGCATGGGTGGGACTAAGACGCAAGGAAAAGATAAAAGTGAAGGAAATGTGCAAATGTTGCAAATCCAACTTCCAGATTGCAAGCGAGAGCAGACATGTTTATTGCTTCTCTGTCTGTTCTACGATTTTTCACTTCTGTTCTTTTAATATTGTCAACTCTACAACTACTAAAATGCCTCCAAAAGGGAAAAGAGCTAATAAATCCGAGCTGAACGATGGTGTTGAGGCGGAAGAAGATTCTTTTTCAGCGGCACAAGTTGCTGAGATGATGGAGAGGCAGCGCAGTATGCATATTGCGCTTATGTGCCAACTAAATGAGAG
>NW_018130551.1:0-1552 GCF_001952655.1 Monopterus albus
AAACTCGAGTCGGTGCGCCGGGTACCACTCCACTCCGGTTACATATGCATATACAGGTCTTGAAGTTTTAAAAGGGTTAAAGTGAAGATTGTGTTTCAATTTGTGATTTTATGAAACATTTCAAATCAGAAGCTTTTAATGAGTATTAACATGGAAGTTACTTAGGTGAATGTCATATGAAATAATAACAATGAATGTTTTCTTTTTGTTTTACAGGTACCGTGTTGTGTATTAAAACCACTTCTTTGACTTGAATATTGGCAAGCAAAGCATTTGGCTTCCCTTATATGTTGAAAACCTAGCCATTGGGTTACCAGGTTGGTTGACCAGGTGTGTTGGACACACGAGGAATTTGACTATGGTACATCAGCTCTCAATGTGCATGTACATATCCCGATGCAAGGGGCAAGTAAATAAACAGTAAACCAACATAAGGCTATGTAGAATAATTAAAGATCACCCAAAAGCTTAAGGGAATCTGAGCTATTGGACTGTTTTGTTGAATTTTACAAAAAACATTACTTGCTGAAAAGCTGTATTGGAAATTGTGCTTTCATGCTTCCTTGTTTGATGGAAATAAATTATTTGCTCTGACTATTCATGACCATGCTTGGCTGAAAAGCTGTTTTGGAAACTGAGCTATTGGACTGTTTTGTTGAATTTTGCAGAAACCATTACTTGCTGAAAAGCAGTTTTAGAAATTAAGCTTTTGAACTTCCCAGTTGTATGGAAACGAACTATTTGTTATGCTTATTTTAAATTGAACTTTTGAGCCTCCTTGTCTTCTGGAAATCTGTTGGTTTTACTGTAAATAGATTCTGAAAAATTAGAACAAAATTTGAAATATTGTATCAGAAAAACAATTGTGATTTGTATTTGAATATACTTCGTCTTTAAGCAAAAAAATTATTTCATTAAGTTGATTCACTGAATTTTACAATAATTCATAAAATTTGGATTTTATATTGAAAGAGTGATATATTTAATTTGAACAGTTACTGAAAGTACTTGCATGAAAATTATTTTGTATATTACAAATTGACTGAATATTTTTTGAGAGATTCAAAATAAGTTGTTTTTATTTGCAAAACAAATATAGCTTGTGTATATAGTAATTGTTTCGCTGTAATAAAGTTGACAATAAATAAATCAAGTTTACACAAAGATTATTCTTTGTGATTTTGGAAAACAACTACTATGGCAAGAAAGAGTAAAAAGTCACACGCAGCAAAGCTTCGGTGGCAGAAAACAAAAGATCTTGAACATACAGGAACAACAGAACAAGCAGAGAATCCTGATAAACAGGTAAATGTTCCTGCACAGTCTACTGTTTTTCAAAGTGTACAACAAGTAACAGGTTCTTGTCATGTACAAGATGCAAATACAACAAATGAGCCCTTCGAAACACGTTTGTGCATCTCGTAGCCAAGCTTCTCTGAAATATGGAGAATTCAGAAATCAATAATGCACTTGTAACTCATTAACCTTTCTTGTATTCCTTCATGAAAATGAACATGTATCAAAAATAGACCTTGATCGTGTTTTGGATGAA
>NW_018130552.1:0-1551 GCF_001952655.1 Monopterus albus
CTTGTGTTGCAGTGTGAGCTACAGTATCTTGACATTGTGTTATAAGTATGATAAGAAAATGAAAGCTCATATTTCCTTCTGGCATTTGGCTGCTTAGCTTATTCATATTTGCAATCTATGCTTTGGTAAATTAAATGCTATTTCAGTTAAGATTAATGGTGGCTGGAGCATAAACTTCACCAAATTCACTAAGGCCCAACTGCAGCCACATAGAAAACAATCAGCTGTCACTTGTGGGAAAAGGCTATTTCCCAACAATACAACACAACACAGTCAACACAGTCCGGTATTATGCAAATATACTGAAAGCTGTTGACAGCAGGAGTCACATTGTGTGTATGTTTGATGAGAGTCATGCAGCCTTGCTTTTCCTTGTGTTAAACTGGGCCAATGGTTAAAAGCCTTTCGCAACCTTAAGTCAACAATACCTACATTTGAACAATTAGACCTAGGCAGGTCGCATAAAGGAAAGGTGTTGATATCTCTGATAATATACGTAAACAGCATCAAATGTAAATTTAGCAATAGCTCCCTGGACCCAGTGCACTACTGGCCTGTGCCATTCGGCAAAGCAGTGTTATATAAGTAATTCAGGCAGTCTGAGAGACAGGAAACGACAGGGCAAGTCGACATTAAGAACTGGCAACCATGTTTATTTTAAGCCAATAGAACAAAAGCTAACTAGAACAATGTAAAATATGCACATCTAATTTGACAAAAACAGTGTGTGTGTTCACCTCTGAGTTCATCAGATGTAGTTAAACTCCAGAAGATCATGAGAGAACATTTTGTCATGTTATCTTATTCATACGGCCATACTGATTAATTGCAACTTGAAAAATACGTGACACTTTTTTCTGACATTAAACTTACAAGAACAAGGGAGTGAGTGTTGTGTCATTTTATGACAAATGTGTTTATGGTCCAAGTACAAAACATAATTACTGTATGACATAAAGGTTTTCACTTCCATCCAGGGTTCCCTTGTTAGATTTTCCATGGAGTGT
Source organism: Monopterus albus (assembly GCF_001952655.1). Classification (NCBI taxonomy): domain Eukaryota; kingdom Metazoa; phylum Chordata; class Actinopteri; order Synbranchiformes; family Synbranchidae; genus Monopterus; species Monopterus albus. The sequence continues at coordinate 1,008 of NW_018130552.1, forward strand.
TGATGCTGTGATATCTACACAATTTAACAAATATGTTCTCCGCAAAACAAAATACGGTTTGATAATTTATTAAACTCTGATGGCTCAGATAATAAAACTATAAAAAAGTTTAATGTTTTTTATGAACATGTTTTATGCACATTTAAATTTTCAACATTGAAAATCCTCAGGGGAAAACTGCAGTGGAACTCCAATGGAGAAACCAGTGGTTTCAGTATCACTGAGACTGACAATGTGAATCACATGACGTCATCACCGGAGTACAGTTTCCTTGTGAAAACAGCAAAGGAAGGCACACTACATGTAGAAATAAAAATCCTGTGGCTCTGACTCAGGGTTGAGAACATACTGAACTGAAGACAAAAACCACAATGTCAGCCCACACATTATTATGACAGATATGTTTCAATATTAAATAAAAATGTTACATTTTAAAAACCTTTTAAGGTTATACAAAATAATAATACTTGACCTTTTGATCACAGAAATATACACGTAATTTAGCAGAGTTTATTGTGTATCACAGAGCTGAAAACTGTAGCTG
>NW_018130553.1:0-1551 GCF_001952655.1 Monopterus albus
AAAAAAAAAACCTTTGTCCGGTTCTTCAGATTTAGTCTTAATCATTGTTATGTAAATTTAATGGCAGTTTTACACATTGCTCTCACATTTGAACAAGCACCCAAGTCACTTTCATATAAAAGTCATGATAGCACTGCTATAGTTAACAGTTCCATCACAAATCTAAAATTTATGACATGAGTAAATGTTAAATCCACAAAACTGAAAGCTTAAACATGATGTAATATAATGAACATTGTAAATTGTTTGCCAATTATGCACAAACCAAAATCTGTTTAATAACTCATAAAAGTCTCAGTGTGCTTCCAGTTTAGTTTCCAACAAAAAATACATGGGCATTGAGTCGACTGCTTAGAGCATCTCTTACAGGTTCAACAAGTAAGAATAGATTCTTCTATACAGGTTAAACAGGTGAACAACAGTCTCTCTTTGCAGGCTAAATCTGTGAGTTAACAAGCTTTCTCTTAGTGTTTACTCACCTATTTACATGCTTTCTCTTTGCACGTCAACAGGTGAGTAACCAGTCTTTTTCGGTTAAGTGCCAATGGCAACAAATGGACATAAGAAGGCAAAGACAGAGTCCAAAAACAGTTCAATACAGAGTATCTAGGGCAGCCAGAGAATGCAGGGAGCAAACTACTGACCAGAACAGGGAAACAAAGCAGTCCAAGCACAGGGAAATCCAGTGGGCAGAGTCCTTTTCCAAAAGCAGACATTGGTCAGTAACAGGCAGTAGACAGAAGGCCAGGCAAACATCAAGGCAAGTAAGTGGCAATAGAATCTGAAGTGTGACCAACATGGCAATCAGGCAAGGAATAAAAGCTGGAGGTTGGCAATATACTGTCTGGTTGATCGCTGATTGAAAACGGGTGAATGTAATCGGTGTAGAACAGCTGGGACAACACAGGAGCGGGATGGGAAGAGCACCAAAATTAAAGTATGAAACAGGAAGTTGCTGAAGATCATGGCAATTTGAGATTACAGGCATTTTGCCATGACAAGTTCTATGAGACTTACAGTAAGAAGAACAACTAGGTAAGTCTAGGTAAGCCCTTTAAAAGTATTAATTCTAAGCAGATTTTTGGATGTCTATAACTTGACTTGATGGACACCGGAGATTGTGACACCACTGAAAGTGAGCTACTTCTATGGTAAATTGTGTCAAATGGGACACAGGTCAGGTTTTAAAAGCCCTAGACAAAGCAGAATACAAGCTTTATTTTCATGTATAACTCAGAAAAGGTCACACACAGCGGAGGAGCAAAGACCCCTGGTAGTAAATCATAGTTGCTGTTTTTTCAGCTTTTGCTCAAGGACACTTTAACAGTGAGTGACACATTGACTGCTGTAAAGATGAAATATATGATTTTCAAGTCACAGGATGTCCTCAGTAGCTATTGGATCCCCCTGCTCTCACAAATGGAGACCTTGATCTCATTCATTGTCTTTATTTGCTTGCACAGAGGCTCATCCCTCACCAGTCTCCTTGATGATAGATTTAGTCTCCAAAGGTTATTTGATGGGGGGCAGATAGATAGATAGATAGATAGA
>NW_018130554.1:0-1549 GCF_001952655.1 Monopterus albus
ATGAGCTCATCACTGGCAGACAGTTTCTGGGACCAGCATCCGAGCTAACATGGGTTCCGGGTAAGCCAGACACACACAACACCCACCAATTATATGAACAATTAAAATCTCTTGTTTGCAGCTTCACCAGTCTAGCTACTGTCCCCACGTCTCCTGGCGTCCATACTGATCCCCACACGGCTGAGTGGGTCTGGGAGTGATCAAATGAAAGTGGAGTGAGCCACGGTGACAGGGCCCTACAAGGTGACTGAAAGGACGTCGCACGCTGTCCGCCTTCAGGGCAAGGGAGACGTGGTACCACTGGAAGCCAGTGTGCCCCTGCGGAGGCACCGACGAGACCATTGACAGAAGTCCAGACAGACCTTAAACAGGTGAGAGAAGGGGGAGAATAATCCCCTCACCTGTTGGACACACAGGCAGTCTACCCTGTTGTGTTAAAGACAGAAGACTAGGCAGAGAAGCAGATGAGCTGGCGGCAGACTACATGAGCAGTGACAGCTGCCCATACCACTTGGAGCCAAGGGAAGACGAAGATCTCTACACTCAAGATATTATTCAATATAGAGACAAAGACACTTTCTCCCCCTCCCCACCAGTTCCTAAACTAAGTTTTATTACTGCATGGGATAAGTGTGATACTTCTGGACAATTACTCAAACCCCCATGGCTTCCATTTGTTACTACTTTTACACCTGAAACTAGATACTTTTGTAAGGTGAAAGTAGGACCATTTACCTTTACAGTAGGAAGTGACAGGGGAAGAGTGACCTTCATAGATGATGATTTGAAAGGACCAAGTACGTGTTCCCATCCTTTTGTACACCATTGGGTAAATATTCACTTAAATCAGGACTGTTTATATTCAGGGGAACTTAATTATCCGCGTGCCCCAAGTAGACAAAACCAAACGATCCCCCATATAGAGATAATGGCTGAAGAAATCCTGTCATTTACACAGACACTGGAGCCCAACAACATGCTGTCGTTTGAAAGTGAAGGCTATGGGTATGTGCAGGGCCAGGCTCAAATGAAGGCAGAAATCCTTTCAGTTGAGAAACTGTTTCTAAAGAGGGTTTCTCCAAATGCCTGGACAGTGGATTTAGCAGGTCCCAGCTCTGGTCATTGTTTTGCTGCACAAGATGATGGGTTTGAACATTCATCACTTGTTAACGGTGACAGTGAGAGACATCTGGAATGGCAAAGAAACAACTCTGTTTCCTGTAGCTCTTCCTCGGTCTTGCAAGATGAGATAGATGATGATGATGACTGGATATTCATACCTGTAAGCATGTCAAGCCTGACATTTGAACCAAAAAATGCAACTGGGGGAAACACAGATCAAGTTGTGCCAGAAGATGGCGAGACTGGAGATGAAGAAAGACGAGATGAGAAAAGTTTAACACAATGTGACTTAGACGGGCCAGATCCAAAACCAATACCAGCCTCTTCAGCCTTGCTGATAGAGGTGTTTGACACACCAGAGCTCTTTTTACAAGCAAAAACTAAAAAAAGAGGTAAAAATGAAGACTTTGTTCCCTTCAGCGGCAGT
>NW_018130555.1:0-1546 GCF_001952655.1 Monopterus albus
GTGTCTGCAGGAGGGGCCATTATAAGCTGCTGGTTGTAAAAGAGACAGCTTTGTTTTGATACTACGTTCTGTGTAAGTAATCGATAAATTTTTATGCACATTTCATATTGATTGTTGGGGTATGTTACTGGAGAAGCACATTTACAAGATAAATGGGGTCAGTTATTTTTCACATCTGAAATACACCGCATGTACTCTAGCTCATTTCCTTTAGGGAGAATTATGGACATGGAAGCACATCTCTGTCAAGACACCAACATTTCAAAAATACATCGAGTATTGATTTCCACTGTATGTGCCTAACTGCCATCTCAAGTTCGTTTTTTTTAACAGCTCTCTCATTTATCATCACGGGCACTTCAGACACGATGTATTTTCGTCTGGAAATCTGCGCGTCTTGTGTTTTTCCACTAAACCATTAAACATGAACAGCTAAGCAGCTTTTATTTACATTTACTTGAAACATTCTCATTTTTAAGTCACACACCATCATATATGACTTTAATTCAGGTTAAAATAAAAAAATTAAATGACATTGTTTGCAGGTCATAGATTAGAGAGTGGTATAAATGGAAAAATAATTTAATATCAAACAGAAGCCGTCCAGACTTTCTAACAACCTCCATTTTCACTCCACTGCATTTACAGCTCTACTGGAAAATGTAAATGTTGCTCTCCTTTGAGTTGTTACAAGCATCACTGACTAGTTAGGTAAGTAATTGCATTTTATAGCAATAAAATACATTCTTAAACAATGATCACCTGAATTAAAAAGGCCTACCTCAACCATAGGTAGACTGTAGTACAACATGGCCTTTATATCAGAGACAGGCCTTTGTTCCCAGTTTTCTCTATTTATAGTAAGAACCCTTTCTATTTCAACTTGCTGTTGACGCTAAATCAAATCTGCCTCCATGTCTCGATGTTGTCTGGATTCAGGATGTACTGTACATCAGTGCAGCAGTCCTGTCACAACACGATTAGTTTTCTCTGGCAGAAATACCATTTTCATCCGCTGTTTGTTTTCTCTTTTGATCACTGTTAATGTCAGTGAAACTCAGGCTTTTAATATCATACATCTACAGGAAGCGATTAACTTAACAGTGCTCAGGAAAAGGACAAAATTAGTGGAATTAATTAGTAAATGAAAATAGTATTTGTGGCATGTAGCAAAACTAAAAGCAAGGCAGTGGGTCCGTTTAAATCTTGTTTTACTGATAGATTTATACATGATGAATGGATGGATGTGAATTACAGAATGATGCTACACAGAAGACTGTCTGTAATACCAATAAGGAGAAAACTCTACAGGGGCTGCTGCTGCTGGAAAAAAAAGTCTTGACAACATAAATTTACCAACACCATTCATGAATCATAGATCACATGTGATTGTAATCCCGAATTCTTCCAGGCAACGCTATGCATCCTTTTGGTGCAGTCATTTATTTGTCTCAAAACCCATTGTGGTGATTCAGTGACATCCCCCAAGATGCCTTGGGCCTGTTGAGGAAGACTGACATTACCTCTGTTAGGTATTTTTAGTCAG
>NW_018130556.1:0-1543 GCF_001952655.1 Monopterus albus
ATTGAGATTCACAGAGCCATTGGTGAATTTGTATCAGTGATACTAGATGACCAAGAGTTGATGAGAAACTTGAAGGACAGCAAGTTTGACCTGGTGCTTACTGACCCCTCCTGGGGTGCTGGACTCATTATGGCTAAATATTTGAACCTTCCTTTGGTTTATAATGTTCGCTGGTTGCTACCCGATGAGGCCCATCTTGCTATTGCTCCTTCACCTCTATCATATATTCCGATAACAGGATCTCGCAACACTGATAAGATGACCTTTCTTCAGAGATTTAAAAATATAGTCTGTCATCTAACAACCCGAATACAAAGCTACCTGGTGGTTAAGCTAGTATACCAGAAGATATGTGACAAATATCTTGGGCTTGGTAATGATTTTAACCAGTTAATGCTTGATGCAGACTTATGGCTGATGAGAGTGGACTTTGTGTTCGAGTATCCTCGTCCCACAATGCCCAATGTTGTGTACATAGGAGGGTTTCATTGTAAACCTGCAAAACCTCTGCCTCAGCACTTGGAGGAGTTTGTGCAGAGTTCCGGGGAACATGGAGTCATCATTATGTCGCTGGGGACTTTTGTGAATGAACTTCCTTCTGACATTAGCAATGTAATTGCTGCAGCTTTTGCCAAATTACCTCAGAAAGTAATCTGGAGGCATACAGGTGGCAGACCAGCTACTCTAGGCAACAACACTTTACTAGTCGACTGGATGCCACAGAATGACCTGTTAGGACATCCAAAGATGAAATTATTTGTAGCTCATGGAGGAACAAATGGAGTACAAGAAGCTATTTATCATGGAGTCCCAGTTCTGGGTCTACCTCTGTTTTTTGACCAATATGACAACCTGCTGCGACTGAAAGAGAGAGGGGGAGCTGAGATTTTAACCATTAATACAGTGGATAAAGACAACAACTTCCTGAAGGCACTTAAAGAAGTCCTGACTGAGCCGTCCTATAAGATAAACATGCAGAGACTCTCCAGGCTGCACAGAGATAAGCCAATGAAGCCGCTGGACAACGCCCTCTTCTGGATAGAGTTTGTCATTAGACATAAAGGTGCAGCTCACCTGAGAACAGAGTCCTACAGACTGCCCTGGTATTCCTACCACTCTGTAGATGTCATTTTGTTCCTGGCTGGAGCTGTGATGCTGGTACTGGTAACTAGTTTCATCTTGATTAGGTGGTTATGCAGTGCAATGTGTAAACATAAAGTGAAACATGACTAATCATTAAAAGGAATATAGACTTTGCACATTACATGCATGTATTAAATAAATACAATGTTATTATGATATGGATGATTCAGATTGTGTTTGAAAGGGAAAACAAAATCTGACTGTCAAGTAGAGTTGCAATATATTTAGCAGCATGAAAATAAAAATATTTTCATGATGCTTAATATATTGCAGTCAATTTGGCTGTTGCTTCAAGTTTCCTCGTTAAAGTTTTCTTTAAAAAAGTAAGCACTCAGAGGTTATTCTTCTTGGGAAAACTAAGGAAAGGTGTACAAAGTTTATTGAGAACAGTGAGAATCCA
>NW_018130557.1:0-1540 GCF_001952655.1 Monopterus albus
ACCCCTGCCTGTGCCTGCTTGCTGATAATTTGATCTAAACCAGGTGTCTGTGTTTTTCAGGCAGTAACTTGATCAATGAACACTGAACAATTGGTTGTCTGCGCTGCAGACCCCCTGTCTGTGTAATCATATTGCAGGACAAAGCAGGACCTAGTGAGTATGCTAATCAGGCCAGGTGGTCATCTCAGGTTGTAGGACCCCTGTCTCTGCAAGATACTAAATGACAAAGCAGAACTTGGAATATGCTAAGCAGGTCATGTTGAAGGTGCAAAACAGGCCAACACATCTTTGTTAAAATGTAAAATAGGCTGTGTGGTTACTTGAAGATACAGACATCCTGTCTCTACAGAATTTGCAGCATACAGTTCCAAAGTTTCACTCAGTAGAATATAGCAGTCATCAATAGAGTTTTAATATATATAAGCAAGGAAAATAAAGTAACTAAAGCTTATAAAGTAACTAGAGCCTATAAGAATCAAATCTTACATAACAACTGCTCATCTGAAACGGGACAAACATTATTCCAGCAAACACAAAAATGCAGAATAATCATTTCCATCCTCACATAAGACAAAAGACCAGAAGCCTAAAACTAGACGAAACATTGGTTTGTGAGGCTGAGGGGAGGTCAGAGTGGCTGTTAAGTCCAGAGGACAAAGCAACACAAAAAAGTCAGTTCACAGCATCTCTCAGTAGCATATTTGTTTAAAAAATATCAGCAGCACTTTTTATTTGGCCTGATTTCCACGTCATTTAAATGGTCAAATAATTATTAACAAGCTCAAAAAGATTTTGAGTAAAGGCCTCATTTCAGTCACTCCACACTGACTCTTTACAGTATGTTGGTCTGACTGGAACCAGGCCTCAGAATTTGAAGTGTAACCACAAGTTTAATAGACTTTCTAAACCAGGGATAGAACAGGGCATATATTATAGGGTTTAGACAGGAGTTAACATAGAATAGACACAATACGAATCCAGCAGATGAGGCACTGAGCAAGCTAAGCTCACCTATAAGTGTGGTACAGAAATATGGGCAGATGCATAATAGAAACACAGCTATAACAACACCAAGAGTCCTGGCTGCTTTCAGCTCAGATTTCTTAGCACTGACTGAACTCTTAAGTGTGACAGCTGCAATGTGAGACCTCATGGCATGAGCCTGAGACACAGCCACAACAAACACTCTTATATACAGAACTATGATCACTGAAATGGGAATGACAAAGATCAAAATAAGATCTGTAACTCGTTGTGGTAAGTTCAATACAATCACACACTCCCCAACACAAGAATTATACCTGCCTGGTTGATTCAGGTTATCTTTAAGAAGCAGAGTGAAGCAGAAAACACAACAAATCCAACACAGAAAAACACAAACTTTACCTCTTATTGGAGTGACTTTGGTGGAGTAATGCAGAGGGTCACAAATGGCCATATAGCGATCAACTGATATGAGCACCATGGTTCCTATTGAGGAAGTGTTAATAATGTAACCTAAAACACAATACACCACACACATAATGTCACCGAGGTACCA
>NW_018130558.1:0-1539 GCF_001952655.1 Monopterus albus
TAGAACAGACAAGAGGAGCAGTAAAAAGGACGTCTGCTCTCCCTCGTGGTCTACAACCCAATACCAAAAGCCAGCAGCAGCTAACATCATGAAGTCCACAAGTACTGCAGTGTACTTCACATGTTGGCAGGATTTTTGTCTCAACACTTCTGCTGCTGTGAAAGCTGACAAAAGAGCAAACACAGGAGGAGCTATGATCACAGAGCTGCTGGTTTTTATTAGAACATGTTGACAAGCATTTTATAAGCAGACAATCAATAGTGTTTAAAACAGTTCCCACATGCTGCAGGGACACAGAGACACAAGTCTCCATGAATATAAATTATTTAGCTCCTTTCTTCCTGTCGTTAACAGCCCTGCAGTGAAACCCGAGCAGGTCCACATTCTGCTGAAGTGTTTCCATCATAAAGAGGAAACTGGACGACCACAGAGCTGTTAGCGTCTGTTAGCAGAGACACCACAGAGTAAAAACCAGCCTGACACCCAGAGCTGACGTCCACCAAAATAGAACCGAGCTTCACTCTGCAGAGTGAAACCTCTGAACTAAAGGAGATTAAACTTGACTAAGTGGCTGTTTTGGAAACATGTCCCATCAAAACACCAGAAATATAAAAGATCTAAGTTCATCTTCACACAGGAACAGTCCTGGACGTCTGAAGAGGTGAGAACAAGACCAGATCTCCTCACTTCACAAAAATATCAGAATCCAAAGTGTCTTCACCTGCCACAGTGTCACCAGTTTCTAGAAACATCCTCACTTTATAAAAATGTCCCCATATTACACGGTGTCCTCGGGTTGCAAAACACCCTCACTTTCCAAAAATGTTCCCACCTTCCAAAAAATATCCTGAACGTTAGTAATAATTTCACCTTCTAAAATGTCCTCAGAAAATGTCAATGGGCCAAAAATGTTTTTATAAAACGTCTCATCTTCATCACCCCGTCCTCACATTCCTCAGTCAACTGGAAAATTTTACTGGTCTTTCAAAACGTGCACTTGGTCCTCACTAAAGTAGGGGTACAGTTTGTGTTTCTATAGTTGTGAGGACACCCACTGACCTGAACCCTAAAACCAGGTTTGAGCCTCAACCAGCACGATGAAAGTGTGAGGACTGCAGTGGCAAAAATTATCTTATTAAATCTTGGTGAGTGTAGAATAAAGTCTTGATACCAAATCTGAAAGCTGTTGCGCATTTATTCCCTGCAGAGAAGGGGCAGTCTCCGTACAGAGTGCTAACAGTAACAGTCTGAAGAGAGAGGCTCTTAGAACGGAGGGCTACGTCTCTTCTTATACACACTTACAAATGCAGGAAACAGATGCTCAAGCAGATGCAAAACAGGTTACAAGTTATCTGGTTTAGTATTCACACAAAGGCATCTTTATCCCTACAAATATGCTGACACAGTAAACTGTCTAGTGTCACAAGCACAAATAACTGCATAAAATAATTACATAGCAACACTCAATACACTAAAAAGAGTGCTAATATAAATTTACCATTACAGGACCAGACATGTCCTCATAAGGATGGTTTAGAA
>NW_018130559.1:0-1538 GCF_001952655.1 Monopterus albus
ATATGCTAAGTCGCTAATGTTACAAAACACACACACACATTAGCTTTAAATGCTAAGGCATCAAGAAGGAAGAATGAAATTTGAGGCCTTTCACTGCTTTGAATGCTTTCTAAGGCCAAACCAATGTTAACCCTGGTTTTTGCACTTTGTCCCACTCTGTCTGTGCAAAAGAACACGACCTCTTGAGTCTGGCAGCTACCGTTTCAGACTGTTAACTGCCGAGAGTTCCTCCATGGCTGGCTGTTTGAAATGAGTATTCGCGGTTGTAGAAACGCTTCTTTTACCTTTCACTAGGTGGTGTTGTGGAAAAATAATTTATTAAAGCTCAGTGAGTGTAAAATAAATATTTAACATCAGCTCTGAGAGCTATTACATATTTATTCCTGCAGGAAGGAGCGACCTCTAAACAGAGTGGCTAAACCAGTCTGTTGCAGGGAAGCTCAATGAACAGAATGTGTCTGCACTTCTTATACTCACCATACAAAAACAGAAAACAGATGCTCCAACAGATAAAAGAAATAGGATACAATTTACAACAGGATACCAGCCATTTGGTCTCAGATCACATGTGGTTTGGCAACCACAAGGGCATACAGAGGCTTACGACCATGCAATAAACGGCCTGGGGTCACAACCACACAAATGACTGCATACCGTAACTTGAAAGCATCAGCTAATAAACTTAAAGGGTGCTATTATAAAAATTGGCACTACTTTTGCTAGGGCTAATGCCCGTTTCAGGCTGTTAACCGCAGAGTGTTCCTCCATAGCTGGCTGTTTGAAATGAGTATTTGTGGTTGTAATAATGCTTCTTTTACCCTTCACTAGGTGGCAGGCAGGGCTAATGTCCAGACCAACTATCACAACAGAAGGTAGAAAAGCAGGAATAACAACAGAACAACTGTAGGCAGCAGAATGTCATGGAGGGGAGTAGCATAGCTGAGAGCAGTGTTGGGGGTAACTAGTTACATGTATCAACACTTTTCACTAATTTGCTGGTTTGTGCTTAAATCCACTGCATGGAAAGTTCTGAAGCAGCCCTTCAGTCTCACAGCAAAGTGTTTTACTTTGCTCAGCAGTGGTGCTGGGCTGATGTTGACAAAAGCTGTTTTGTTCCTATTGGTTTCACTATGTATAAACTGTGACTCTGTGCAACAGCTCACCTGTTTGTGCACAGAAAAACGTTTATTTTAACAAGACTGACATAGGTTTATTATGATTATGGAGCTACTGCCACCGTGCCACAATCAATTTGTAATGGTTGTGAGATGGCTGAATCACAGGTTGGACACACAGGGCTTTAGGGTTTGAAGTTTATTCTATGAAAGGATAGCAAGGGGCATGATTAGTACATCCACAGGCACACGTCTCTCTCTGGTGAACGAGAGGGTCGCTTCCCTGCGCCTTCGGGTCTGGGATAGGTCTCTCATTGCCGTTTGTGCCTATGGGCCGAATGGCAGTGTAGAGTACCCGGCCTTCTTGGAGTCCCTGGGAAGGGTGCTGCAAAATTTCCCGACTGAGGACTCCGTTGTTCTACT
>NW_018130560.1:0-1365 GCF_001952655.1 Monopterus albus
TTTCAAAACCATTGCAATCAACAATCCATTACTCAGATTCTCATCTGCATTTCTCAAGGCAGTGATTGCAGTCTCAGCTCTAATGACATAATCCGTCACACTTTCGCTGGACTCCTTCTGCAGTGACGTTAACTCCGTGTACAAACTAATTATTCTTGGTTTCCCTTTCCAAGCATAATATTCACGCAAAATCCCCAACGCTGCTCGTCCATCATCTGCTGCTTCTCTCATAACCAACGATAGGCTTTTATCATCCAAAAATTGAATCAGCTCTGCATAGGCCTCAGCATTTTTCGCCGTGTCTCCTTCATCTTCATCCGAAGGTTCATTTAAAATAGTCTCTTTAAGTCCTTGCAGGCAAAGGTGGCCCAAGAATTTCGTCTCCCACAACTCGTAATTCTTTTCATCGCCATTGAAAATCAAGCGAGACCAGCTGCTCGTCGTCACCACTTCCTTATCTCTCCTCCTATTCATGTTGTCAGTTTTCTTGGGTACATGCAGAAAACATTGCGATTTTCACCCAGCTTCTCACCGTACAACAATGGCTTTCCTTTCTAGCCTTGGGCCCATAACCTGTTAGCAGAGTATACCAAACATCACACGATAACAACGTCGTCTTGCTTTAGCGTTTCACAACAATTTGTGCTAACGCACTTCCTTTTATTAACCAGTACTAAAAACACTCAGGTGCAATCATTCAAATCCTAATTTGGTCACATGACCACTACCACATACAAATCAATATACAATATACAATATAAATACAAACACAATAAGAGAGCACATTATACATTAAAATGTCAACACAATGACTGATGAGGTGACTCCGACGTTGACGGTGATGGCGGTGAGCGTGAGCAGCGTCCGGGCACTCTTGGTGTTGTGTTCTTTACTGTTGCAGTAATGTATCGCTATGAATGTAGGGTGAGTACTTCATTAATCAACGCTGTTCTGTAATAACATACGGAGACCAGGCTTGTCCTCAAGCGGTGAACTCTTTTACTGTCTTACTCAGGAGCCTAACACACAGGCATAACCAATCAAACCATGAGCAACCAATCAGCAGCAGATAAACAATGTTGAGCACTGAGTGGTCGATGAAATCCACCACATCCTCCTTTTCTAGACTGAGACATGACATATGGATCAGCTGCTACAAGTTGCTTTAACTCCTATTATAACTTCTGGAGTAACCAATGCTTAACAACTGTTCTTAAGGTTCACTAAGACATCTCTTAAAAAATAAAACTCTTAGCTCTCTTTGTTTTCCTAGTTCTTATTTGCACACCACACCTCAACCGTCTCTGTAGCTGCACTAAGCAAAACTGTACAACGACAAACAGTCAAGGGTCCATAACATAGTCT
>NW_018130561.1:0-1536 GCF_001952655.1 Monopterus albus
TTTTGCTCCTATGGCTTTTATGTCTGCATTCCCTTGGCAAGAATTAAAAAAAGAGGTTAATAGCTAAACTTAAGATTTTCATCAGAAAAGAGGATATTACCCTCAAAGTCTTAGCGTTATCCAGGCGCTTTTTCTCTCCTGCATCATCGGCCAGCCTGCCACCAGCCTGGCTCCACTGGTCAGTGTTATCCAGGCACCGTTTCAGCCAGGCAGTTCCCCTTGGCAATGCTTCTCTCCAGCTCCGCTGGCCAGCCTCTCACCTATTCAGCTCACTCTGCCTACGCCATCTGGACGATACTGTGGAGGTATGTGAAGAAGCCAGCTTTGAGCCCCAGAAGATTGACTGAGTCTGACCAAACAATGAAAAGAAGTAAACAAAAATGTGTAAATTACCAGCTCAATACAAATTTGAACTGTATCGTGAGGACCGTTTGCTAACATCGTTCTTTGGTAAAATAAGCCAAGCACATTGCCCCAGCAACTACACTTTGTCTGATGTGTTAGTTTACTGAGCTGTTGGTAAGGTAATGAAGTCATAACTTGGCTAAAGTGATTTAAACTTATTTTTGACTGGAAAGTTCATCTTTAACTGAAATGTTGTCTTGCAGATAAAGTGGCTATGTTAAACTGCCTTATATTGAACAAGATTAACTCCAATTAGCTCAATGCTAACATTAACAGCCATATGGTAATTACTTACAGGAGAAGCATAAGAAATGTTGGGAGATGCTTCTTTGAGTTGCTTAAGTTTCTTTTGATTGTATTTGATATATAGTACGGCAGTGTAGTGAGCTGAGAAAAAAATCTGACATGCAGTCCTGATTTGACTGTTTTTCTGGAGCAGCCATACACTGCTGTACTATAGAACATACTCCATCCAGTAAGACTGTCACATTGGTAACTAAAATGTGTTGATTTTTCAACCCTATTATAGTGCCTGGGGGTCAGACATGTCCTTGTAATCCGACCCTTTCCCAGTCATGCATTTCTCCTGTGGTATGTCTTTCAGAGGAGGCACCAACTGTCCATGTTGCTCTTCACAATGCCAAACAAACACTTGAAATGCAGAAGGAAAAAGTAGTCTTTGACTGAGGAGAGAAATTTTCTTTGTGACAGACTGGATGATGGTAAATTTAGCTGCAGCTACTGATTCAAGAACTAACTTGTGTGGTCTTTTATTGTGTGATGCTACTAAGCCGGTAGTATAACAAAAATACATGCAGACTCTTCTTTTGTTCACACCACTAACTGAGAACGCATCACTATATTGAAGAGGGAACTCATAGCCTTACCTATTTGACTGGTTTGTATATACAATATGTGATTTACATCAGCAGAGTTAGCATGAGATTTAACTGAATAGTTTGACTCAGCTCATGACACACTGCATTTTTATTTTGTAACAGCTCTAAAACTAAAAGCCAAAGGGTCTGCTCCACCTACAACATCCCAGCAAGATCCACAGCAGTCTAGGAATTCATCTACCTCTGATTGTTTCAGACAAAGGATTCTGATTCAGAGTCAGAACCTGTCCTG
>NW_018130562.1:0-155 GCF_001952655.1 Monopterus albus
GAAAACTGAATTCAAGTAATAAGGATAGACTAAATGTTACAACCTAATAGGCTATGATAAAACTCAAAGTCTGAAGTGGGAGTGTGTGTGGTGGGAGGTGTCATCAGCAATGCTGATGGCTCTGCGGGTGAGGTGGCTGTTGAAGATGTCTATAA
>NW_018130562.1:339-1536 GCF_001952655.1 Monopterus albus
TTGATCTTTCTTGGCCCGTGTTGTGGTGTTGTTGGTCCAGGAGAGGTCCTCAGAGATGTGCACCCCCAGGAACTTGGTACTGCTCACTCTCTCCACTAGAGCACCAGTGGTGGATGCTTTAGAGGTTTCCTCCTGAAGTTCACAATGATCTCTTTAGTCTTCCCCACACTGAGGGAGAGGATATTGTCCTTACACAACTGGACCAGTTGTCCTGTAGTTGGTCTCATCATTATTGGTATTGAGGCCAACTACAGTCGTGGCACCCCTGCGGAGCCCGTGTTCAGTGTGATGGTCTTGGAGATGTTGCTGCCGACCCGCACATTTTGTGGCCTCCCTGTTAGGAAGTCCAGCACCCAGTTGCAGAGAGAGGTTTTGAGTCCCAAGTGTCCAAGTTTTTGTGTAAGGTGCTAGGGGATGATTGTGTTGAATGTGGAACTTCAGAGCATTCAGATGTAAGAGTTCTTTGAATCTAGGTGGGCGAGGGCTGGATGGAGAACAGCAGTAATGGCATCCTGTGTGGAGCCGTTTGACCTGTATGCAAACTGAAATGGGTCATGACAGGGAGGAAGGATGGACTTGATATTCGGCATAAACAACCGCTCAAAGCACTTCATAATAATTGAATGGTCTTGGTAAATGGTCTTATACTTGTATAGTGCCTTTCTATGCTTTATACAGCACACTCAAAGCGCTTTCACATTATTCGGCCATTCACCCATTCGCACTCCCAAGCAGTGCTTGGGAGTGCGAGCAACTCACCGGGAGCAACTGGGGGTTCAGTGTCTTGCTTAAGGACACTTCGACATGTTGACTGGACTAGCCAGGAATCGAACCACTAATCCTTCGGTTAGGAAACAACCCGCTCTACCTCCTGAGCCACAGCCGCCCCCAAATCGTTCTCTTCTGCAATCTTTACTACAACACTTGACAAATACATGACATTGTATAGATGGTGCTTGCAGCAGCACCAGTGCAAAACAACTATGACACATTTTCTTTGGCAGCTAATTCATATGCATGCTTCCACATCAATAACCTACTCTTTGTTTTTTCCAAGTTTCACATTCAGTTGGGAACTTGTTTGGCGTTTCATATTGCACTTAAATTCTTACATCTGGGGAGTTATTACTTACCTTCGCACTTCGGGATCGTTTTGTCAATGGGATACGAAACGAGGCTTGTCAAAGGAGGCTGCCG
>NW_018130563.1:0-1535 GCF_001952655.1 Monopterus albus
TTCTTTGCAGGTTGTATTTACTTCTTGTACTTAAAAACAAATCCATGCAGAAAACAAGAAAACAAAAAAACACTTCTTGTGTGTTCCAATGTAGAACTTGCTAGTTCTTACGCCTCATGAGGAAAAATATAAGATCATGCTGATGTTTAGGTATAAACTAAACTGTGGTTGACTTTTTAGCTCAACATACAGTATTGTGCAAAGATTAGTCACCTAATGTGAAGTTGGGATGCTTTTGAAAGTAATGCAATGAAATATTTTTGATTTACTGTATATGTGATATGAAGTGCAATAAACAGAAGAAACCTAAATCAACTAAAAGGCTATTTATCCTGACACTCTAATGACTGCAGCTTACATTCAAGGAAGTAAAGTACAGCAAACAATTTGTAAGCCTTTGCTCTTTTGTTTAAGTTTTGTAAAGACAAAATACAATGACACTCACCAGACTCTATTACTTATAGCCCCATGCACATTACGTCAGCACAAAGAAATATCCAGAGCTTGACAGACATGCAATGCCTAGTTACAGTCCTTAAATACGTTTGGTGGAGCGATTTATCAATGGTCAGTTATGGGTAGAAACGGCTTGCTGAAGTTTAGAAGAAATGTGTTTCTGATAATGCTTGTTAAATTATCAGATCCTATACATTACAGTTGTGCCCTGTATCTTGGATTGGTGGTTGCTAAGAAATTCATTTAAATACAATTTATATTGTAGTCATGAAAATGTATTTTTTAATATTTATCAACAAATTAATGAGGTAAAAGTTATTTATTACAGTTATATTGCAATGTCAGATTTTTAGTTGTGAAACACTAAATGAATCTGTGGCCTTATCTTTGGTTTGTTTTAATGTCCTCTCTTCCACTCTCTTTCTCTGTTTGTCCTGTAGATGAAGTGTTTAAAAACATACTCAACTTTTCCCCTGATAACATGAACAATACAAAGGAGAAACTAAAGGGGCTCATCTCTCAAGATTGCCACAAGTGTCTGGGTGAAAAATAGAATAAATTTATGTTGTAATGACTCAGCCTGCTTTTTTGAGCATCTTTAAATAAAATTTAATTTGTAGTCATGTGAGTTATGCCACTCAGTTTGCAATGTCAGCTTTTTAGTTGTGAAACACTAAATGAATCTGTGGCCTTATCTTTGGTTTGTTTTAATGTCCTCTCTTCCACTCTCTTTCTCTGTTTGTCCTGTAGATAAAGTGTTTGAAAACATACTCCAGAATCCCCCTGATGACCTGAAAGATGCCAGGGAGATCCTAGAGAGGATCATCTCTCGAAAGTTCTACCAATATCTGGGTGAAATTTCATTTGAGAAAATCATGACTTCCAAAGCCACTGAGGTGTGCACTAATGCCTTGTGCCTGTCAAGCATCTGCTTGATATATTAATCTGCCATGATAACACTGAACCTTCCAATCACAGTTTGCATATTTTATTTTGTTTTTATAACAAAGCTGAATATTATGCTCATTCTGTTTGTGAGAAACAGTGTATGTTGTTTGTTTCAGTTGCCTCTTTAGTTT
>NW_018130564.1:0-1535 GCF_001952655.1 Monopterus albus
AGAAAAGCTTTGACTCCGTGAGTGGTTACTCATGGTTATGTGTGAAGCCTTTCCAATTGCAGCCACATGTCTGACACATGTAGGATGTCCCATTTCTACATTGTCAAGTCTGGAGCTGTAGTACATCAAAACCTTCCTTTCTGTGCTCCCACCTTCTCCCTTTTGAAACAGAACGGTATTCACATAGCCATTCTTTTCATCAACATCTAAGTGAAACGGTTGTGAATAGTCTGGGGCATGAAAATGGAAAGCCTTAGCTAAAGCGGTCTTAGTGTCTGTGAAGGCTTTGTCAGCTTCAGTAGTCCAGATCAAAGGGGTGTGATAATTTTTGTAGCCTGCCTGCATGATGAGGGCATGTAAGGGGGCTACCAGTCCAGAGAAGTCAGGCACAAAATTCTTACTGTAGGTCACCAAGCCCAAGAATTGCATCATGGCTTTCACAGTGGTGGGTTTTGAATAGTGTAGGATGTGGTCAGTGGTCATGTTCAAGCCAGTGGAGGAGACAACACGATCGAGGAAGGTGACTTTTTGTCTACCAATCTGTAATTTGGACTTAGAGACTTTAAACCCACAGTCTGAGAGATGCTTCAGTACTCTCAGTTGCTGTCATGATGAAAGTTTCATCCAGGGCAACAATGAGGATGTCATCCACATATTGCAGAAGAGACACTTGTGGAGGCAGAGACAAAGTCTTCAGTTGCTCTTTGAGAACATGATTAAGGATAGAGAGGGAGTCGATGAAGCCATGCAGCAGGTGGGTGCAGGTGTATTGGACACCTTGATATGAAAAAGCAAACATTTGAGAGTCAGAATGTAGAGGCATGCAGAAGAAGGCATTGGCTAAATCAAGACATAAAAAGTAACAGTGAGATGGAGAAATGGCATTGAGCAGCGTGTAGGGCTTGGGTGTGTCATAGATAGTGGGGACCACCATCTTGTTGACAGGTCTCAGGTCATGCACCATGCGATAGTCAGGCTTGCCAGGTTTCGGTACAGGATTAATAGGAGTGTTCCATGGGAAATGGGTAGGGGTAAGGATGCCTCCTTGTAAGAGACCTTCAATAGTGTTGGAGATGCCTGTGACCTGGTCTGGCTTCAAGGGATACTGGGCTCTGTATATTGGCACTGCTCCAGTTTGCAATAGAATTTGCATGGGTGGGATCTTAATAAGTCCCACATCCATTGGGCCGGCAGACCAGAGTGTGTCAGGAAGTTTAGACAAAAGAGCATGGGTGCCCGGGTGGTCAGTGTGCTCACGTCCATGTGTACGTGGCAAGTGGCACTAGGGGGCTGTGCCTGTTTACAGAGCTCAGTACCCACTCACACAGCAGCAAGTCAGTGGAATTGGGAAAACTATTCATGGACTGGTGGAGGCTGGAGTGTTGACTCACACTCATTCGGCCTGGAACATGCCCATAAATCTGGTTCCAAAGACAGGAAAACCTGATTACAGGATGATTCATGATCTCAGAGCTGTAAATAAACTTGTGATTCCAACTAAATATGCAATGCCAAATCCATATACCATGTTGAAT
>NW_018130565.1:0-1534 GCF_001952655.1 Monopterus albus
AACAAAGTTAACAGGTGAATAGGTGTGAGAGTGCAGTGTGTGAAGAAAAAAATTTACAAAACGCCATGTCATTAACAAGGTATTTCAGAGATTTGTTACTTTGTAAACTGCAATTATAATGTCCTGTTGCACTGTGCTTTCAAAAGACACCACGAGAGGGGGCTATGTCCACACAGTGATGAAGCACAGGATTCACATAGGCTGACAAAGTAACCATCAGGAATGCTGAGTAGTGCCGATGACGCTGCGCGTCTCCCCCCAGATAATCAAACACAACACAACAACTCCAACACTCTACATCATATAACCTTCACTAAAAATAAAATCTGAGCATCATATGATTTGGCCCAGTGGCTTTTCACTTTTAAAATACTGCCTTCATCACAGGTTATACCCGATGATAGGCAACAGATGATAGGAATTCAACCAAAGCAGGACTTTTACAGTATTTCTTAGGTTGTTTTATTTGCAAGATTTTTATATACTTGAGAGTTAAAGCGAATGATTAAATAATTGCTGGTGTACCTAAAACTTACACATAACAAGAATAACCTTCATATAAACCTAGTGTAGTGCAGTGTAGTGTACCATAGACGAGTCCAGGAGCATCAATTCAATCCTATCAGTTTGTATCCTTTCAGTTTGAACCCTAATCATCTGATGGTGATACACTGCATGCTATGTGAATAAAAGGCACCTGCTGCGTACCATACAATAGATCCCTGGATGCTTCTTTCCAACAGCCTGTGCAAGTGGAGGGTGAACATGACAAAGGCAACAGAGCACTGGCCCTGCAAAGAGAAAAGTCACTTAAAATCCTCATAAATTCTTCTGTTAAATCAGACATTTGTAATAATAATGATAAAAATTACCCTCCAGATACCCATGATGATGCCAGGCTGTAGCAACTTAATTTCCACCAGTCTGTCCTGACCAATGACTTGCACACCTTTAGGTAAAGCCTGCATGTCTAACTTCACTATGAGGGACCTCCTGCCAGGACTGACAGAGCAAGCAAATAAAACAATAGGTTTAACTGAGAGAAAAGAGGAAGTCGAGGGATAGAGTGGAGACGGACGCTGGCTGTCTTACTTCTTTAGGCCAGGGCAGCTAAGAGCTATCCTCCTGACACCATGGAGCTGAAGTGTAGAAATCTGCTGGTAGTCAGGCAAGCAGCCTCCACCACTCCAGCACAGAGTCACAGAAGTCTCGAAGAACTGGGAGCAGCTCAGCTCCAATGTGTCCTCATGCCCTGACTTATCAGAGACCGTCAGCTCCCAGGTGATGTCTAAGTTTCTAGAATAAAATATGATGGATAGTTGGGGTTTTGCATATAGTATTATTAATATAGTGTACAAAGCTGCTGGTTCACATACAAACAAAGCTGAAATTAACAGGATATGTACTTTATTAAGGGGGAAATGAAGATACCAGTAAACCGCAATTGCTAAGCAATTATCAAATCTTCAGTACAGTTATTTAAAGATAATACAGTGCAAATAATTGGGCAGTGCTGGGTAAAACTGACTCTTGC
>NW_018130566.1:0-1534 GCF_001952655.1 Monopterus albus
ATGCTAGCAGCTCTGTGAGGCTCTACTCAGGCACTGCAGTGCTTACAGCTAAATCCTAATGTCAGTATTCTAACATGCTCACAGTCAGAATGTTAACGTGCTAATGTTTAGCAAGTATGATGTTTACTCTATTCAGCAGCTTGTTGTTAAGCCTGTTGCTAATTAGGACTACACACAAAGTGCAGCCTCTCTGATGGAAATGTCACAATCACAGTATTGGACAAATGAAAAGTTTGACATGCTGATGGTGCTAGATCAAAATCCCATCCAGTGTTGTTCAGGCCAAATCAAACAAGCTGTAGTGCAATTCCACTGCAACATAAAATTATGATGAATGAACTTGGTATTGCATATATATTTATTTAGAAATATATGTAAATACTCTAGGTTATAACAATACATCATGAGGAAAGTGTCTGTACAAAATTTCATCTAGTACATGTTGAGATATTTCAGCCTGAACCAAGGAGACAGCTAGTGTGACTAAAAACACACATTCTTTTTGTGATTTCATCTTTCTCTTTTCTACTTTGTTTCTCCATATTGCAGTTTTCAGTTTTAGGCAAATCAATCTTTAAATTTCATCTCTCTGTGTCTATAAGGCTCCTGTCTGTGATTTGCCTCTCTTGCTCTAACAATTTTCCTGCTTGACTTTCCCCCATACATTTGATTGGCCCTTATTTCAGTTTCTGGTCAGAGAAAGGCAAATCAATCTCCCTCTTTTACTTTTTAATCACCGTCTTTTGCTCTTTTACTTGTTCCTTTCTCTTTGACTTACCCTCTCTGACCTGCTGACTCAGTATATTGCACTTCCTTTACCTCTCCCCTTTTCTCTGCTTTGATTCACACATTTTAATTGCCAATTTCCCCTTCTCCGGAATTAATGAAATCTTTATTCATACGGAGATTGATTAAGATTTAGCAAGGTGAGAGAGGAATACAGAGCAGGTGGGAGAAAACAAAACTATATTTTGTTTTTTGCTGAGAACAACAGATATTGATAGCAATGATTACCCCATAGCCAAATAGATCAGTCGCTCCTTACTAACAGGCAATAAATCACAGAAATCACTCTCAAATAATGCAAAGAAGAAACACCTCTTCTCCCTCTGTTCTGAGTATCATTTGCTGTCCAAAGCCTTTGAGAGAGACGCAGCAGATCAAAGCCTTTTCCCTTGTCTTGCAGCAGTTCTTATGCAAAGAACAACAGAGCTGACAGCAGAGAAAATGATGCAGGGAAAAAGGTTAGAATGACATGTGAGGACATGTTATGACTGCTGTCTTGACAGTGCAGGATTAATTATGGATGGCCTTCTCTGTTGGCGAGGGGTCAGTGCTAAGTCGCAGAGACAACTGGGGCCTGGCTGCCTTCTGGCTATGTGCATTAGGTCCTCTTATGTTTTATTACTGGTGGTGGTCCATTTAGGATTTGAAAGTAGCTTTCTGAAATGAGAAGTTAAGAACAGTTTCAGCTGATGTTTTATGGTAGACTCGTTTTACTCATGGGTTATTAACGAAACACATCCTCTGAGGA
>NW_018130567.1:0-1530 GCF_001952655.1 Monopterus albus
GTCTTCCACTACAAATGAGAAGCCTGCTTTTGTTCATTTATGTTATATAGTTATTAAAACATACATATATTCCTTGACTGTAGGAACACTATGAATTTCAAACATTACCACTGGAAACTGCATGTTCGTCATGCTAGAACAGAAAGCTTTGACAGGCGTAGCAACAGCAGCTGGTGAACAATCAAGTGGTGTAATCCCAGCCGTTACTAATTAGGATTAAGCAACATTACTGTAATCCACCTTAAATCAATTTAACTAAGCACATAGTTCTAAGGCAATTACTCTGAGTACATAACGAAATCTATGCACATTGATTATCGCCTGACAGGTCTGTGCCAGTGTGGCAGCGCTGGCCTTTAATACAGGCATCAATACTCAGACTCACAGTGCTTGAATAAAGTCTCATTTGAAATAGCTTTATGACAGCTTTTAAAAGATGGAAAGTCATTCCCCATTCTTGCTCTGCAGGCGTAAGTGTCTTGGGTAAACAGCTATGAATATTCCAAAACATAGGAAGGTGGCTGACAGTTTTCCCCTCAGGTCTGAAGTGCAGCCTATACATCATTCACTCATTTCTTAAACTTGCTACGTGATATGAGTTAATCATTCAGACACTACCTGCCTTCGTAAGCAGAACTTTGTAAAAATTAAATGGAAGCTGACTCTATTCACTGAGTGGAAGAATGGGCTTTTTGTTTCATGCTATGATATTTCAGGCTAAGGAGAAGTGAGAAGTCTTTACAAAATGAAGACTTATTCAGAATTTCTAACCTCTGTCATTATTGAATGTCTCATTTACGCTGCACTGATATCTTAATTATGATTCATATTCATAGTAGTAGTATTCACTGTAATACTGAGCAGGTGATTATATCACAACAGAGGAGCTGACCAGCATGGCCAGCTGCCACATAGAGGTAAAACACCCTAAAGCTCCTCACAAAACAGGACAATGAAGGAGCCTTTGCAGGAGCTATAGCAAAGACATGACATGACTCTAACCAATAAAGACACTCACTCTCCTCCCAAAGGTCTGTTCACCAAATAACCCCGACCCTGTTCACTTGGCTGCCTGTTTCAAATGCTTTGCAGAGCTGAAAAGCTAATTGAAAGCACTGGATTATTTTTAGACTTCCGTCTGCAAGGGCTGGTGAGATGGGCGCACAGAGACCTTTGTTTCACTGCCATGGTGACTGAAGTGAAAAGTTATGGGAGAGAACTACTCTCTCACGCACACATACACGCACACACACTTTGAGCATTTGATACCAAGAGTCCCTGAGCCCAGACTCTCAGGAAGTGGGACATTTGAGAGTTGAAACACATGCCAGAGAGAAAAATATATTCCTGACACCACTACCCCCCAGACATTGTGCTTCATGAGCTCCAGTCTGTTCTTTGAAGCCATGTTCAAGTTAATGTGATCCTTCCTTGCTCCAGCTTTAAAGCCTGTCACACCAAACAGAGTTCCTCACATGTTTGTATGTGATGATGATCGACCAGTCTCCTCTGATCACAGAGATGACCCCC